>NW_019384753.1:0-41539 GCF_000671375.1 Centruroides sculpturatus | reverse complement strand
TTTTTGTTTTAAATATATATATATATAATTTAGAAGTACAACAAAAATATTAAAAATATCTTTATTATACTTTTAAAGCAACATCATCAGAATAATTTTAATAGTGAATTTATACTAAGACTCTGAATAAAAATGTTTGTCTCTATTAAATGTTTATTTCTTAACAATACAACTGTAGTATTAAACTAAGTCAAAACATACAATTTTCAACAATACCATAATAATATGATAAAATAAAATTTATAAATTGTATGTACAGGAAAAAAAGGAATTTTCATTGACTTAATTAGCTTATGTAGTTTATCATATCTTATGAAAACAGTAATAATACATATTTAAGTAGATGGTTAGTGAATCATTGGAATAAATTAGTTAATGATGAAGAAAAAAATTAACTTTATCTTTCGATAATTTTCGATATTTTTTGATAAAATAATTTTTAATTATCATTGGAAAACCAAAAATTCGTTGTTATATTTTTGTTAGAATTTCAGAGGATCAAAATATTTTAAAAATTCATTAATAAAATGCTTTCATTTCAATATTTTATTAAGTTAGTCAGATATTTTAAAATTATTATTCTAAAACTGTTTTATAGAAAATTAAAATTATATCTGAGATTATTAATTTATACTTATCTATTTGGAACTATAATACACAAAAACACCATTAAAATTATTATTTTTACATGATGTAGAATGTAGTTATTGTATTAAAATTATTTTTCTATTAAAATAGAAATATGTTTTTCCAAAATTATTAGAAATGTAAATTTTTACAGTGATAATTGGAAATAAAGGTATTTGAAAAAATTGAATGTATATTATTGTGACATCATCACAATGCCAGACTGCAATTTTTAATCATATTTGAACTTTAAAAAATCATGTGACTTCCAGTCCAGACCAGAATTTCATATATACAGGTATCCCTTGATTAGCACAATTAATTAATCCCTCAATCCTACTGCATATATCAAAATTGCCTTAAAATTGCCTTAATCAAATACAATGGTTCCTCAGTATTTGACCAAACAATCACAACCTGCTAGAACAAATTTTCAGTTAATAACAAATATTTTTATTATAATTTTGTCATCCATAAGAAAAATTTTCTATGATAAAAATGTGTAACTACTTTAAAAATAAAATGAAACATTAGAGCTGCCTAACCTTCATCAGACAAAATTATACTTGATCCAGTTTGTTTTTCTTTCACTTAATGCATGCAAATCACAATCATCATGTCCAGTGACACACTTTGTTACAAGTTCACGAGTTGTTGTTATTTGGTGATTTTTAATGCTTTCTTCCTGAAATGTCTCTTTGTCAACAGTTTTTGGGTGCTCCATACATTTTGTATCCTTTAGTTCAAAATTTCCTGAACAAAATCACATTTGACATGTTCAACATATAGGAGCATCTTTCCCATATACTACAAGTATTTTTCATTAATTATATAGCATTATATCCTTTATGAAATTTAAAAAGCATACATAATATGCCTCATATACATTTTATCTGCAAACATTTCAATTTGATTTTATGCAAACAAAATGTGAAGTAAAGTTTTAAAATAAGCTTCTAATCAAAGAATAGGCCTACAATATCACATTAGCAGTAACATGTTACATTTCACAACTTTCATAATTACATTACATATCTATATCGGAAATCACCCTCAGCCCAAAAATAGCAAATTCACTAACACATTATTACTGAGAAAAAACATATCTATGCTAAGTAAAGACAGTTGTTAAAGCCACATTAATTAATTAATTAATTAAAATTTCTGCCACACATATAAAGAAATCATTGCAATTAATTTCTTGTGTTAATCAAATCCTTCATTAAGCAAGGGATACCTTTAGTTAATTGAGGCCTCTGGCTCTAAGCTTTTCATATCTGGTCTCAACTTTCATCTAACTCAAAGATGTCAACACAGAAAAATTTGACTCACAAAGGTAGGAAGTTACAAAAGAGATCAGAATTATTCATATTGTATGATTTTTATTTCCTTTTATTATTTGTGTATTTCTTTTTAAAATTTTTTAAAATTTGTTTGTTTTTTTATAATTGTTATTTTTAATTTAATTGTATTTTGGGATAAATTGTTATTTGGGGGTGGAAATCCTTTTTCAACTGACAGTTCCAATTATATGTAAAATAAATAAATAGAACTTCCCAACAAGCTTAGCCAATTCAGCAAATCAGCCCAAAACTGCAATGGACTTGTATCAGTAAAATGAGTTTTTAGATTAATGTGATGAAGTATCAAGAAGCTGTTCCAGCTGGATAACTGACAGACCCAGGTTAGGCATATCAGAATAAAATGGATTCTGTACCCATAAGCATGGATCACAAGATAATTCAAGGAAATACTCACACAATTGCTGGCAATCATTCTCAAGTTCTGTATTACATCAGCCTTCACATTTGGGTCAATAGCTGTGTCTGTACTGAACAGAAAGCTATGCAATATGGTAAGCAGTCAAATTTCACTTTCTCTGCATAGTTCACACAGAAATTCAATTTTTTTATCAGAGCTTTGATTTTGTCATGTATGTTGAATACTGTGGCAAAACTATCCCAAAAGCCAAAATTTAATTCATTAAGGTGAGAAAAAATATCTGCCAAATATGCAATTCTCTGGATCCAAATTGATTCTAGAAGATGATTCCCCAACTCAAAAAGATGCTCCAAAAATAAAAAAAAAGTTCATCACATCATTATATTGTGTGTGTCAATATTTTACCTTGTGAGAGCCAGCAGATTTCTGTGTGTAATAGCACCATTGCATGCTGTTACCCATTTCATTGCAGATAGAAGTAAATATCCTTGCATTCATAGGCTCAGTCTTTACCAATTCTGACCACTTCATTGAGAACAGTTAGCAAGTTCACAGGTATTTTCTTGTTGTCCAATGCATTTTGGTGAATAATACAATGTATCCAATTTGCTTCAGGGCTACCTTTTGAATGTGACTGACAAGTCTGCTGTGCCTTTCTGTCATGGCATTTACTTCATCTGTGCAAATGTTTACATATTTGGACCACTCAATGTCATTTTTGGACATGCAACTATCAATGAGAGAAAATATCTTTTCCTCTTGAAATACTTTGTAATGAGATATTCCTAAAAGGAACATCTCATTAGAAAGTAGATTAGAAGATAGATTAGAAAATACAAAAGAGATATTCCTGAATGAAATTGTTTGAAACGTACCTAATTAGAATGTGTACCAATCCATGTGTACATCAGTTAATTCATCAATTTGCAACACATAGTATTAACACCATTTGGCTCTCAATACTATCTATCATGTCACAAATACAATGTGAAACAGAATCATTTGAGGCAGATGAGAGGTCCAATTTCTTCTGAGTTTTGTCACCCAGCATGCATTCCACAATGTCTTTTGCAGCAGGCATAATTAAGGATTCTGCTAATGTGTGTGGCTTTGCTGATTTAGTTAAAAGGTAGCTGAAAAGATAGAATGCCTTTAGCACTGCTTTGTTTGACTCTGATGATGTATACTGATGCAAACAACTTATCCTCATTTTCAATTCTTTGCATTTCCATTCAAAAAACTCAGTCAGTTCATTCTCTTCATTCTCAAATTCCAAATATTTAGTGTGATGTCACAATATAATTGGCAGTTTCATGGAATGGTTTGACAAAACCTCGCAGAAGATAACACATTGTAGAAGAGGATGTTCACTGTCTCCAGTACAGGTAAATCCATGTTGTAAATATAAAACATTGTATTTACATCGCTTTTGTGCCATGTTATCCATTTCCATTTCTCTCTGTTCCTTGTAGTGATTTACTGTGTGTGGGTGCTGGAAAATTTTTCAGAATTCTCAGGTGTATCCACAGATGATGCAAGCATGGAGGTTGTGCCTACATTTGAATATTAATGAGAACAAACATTAGTAGAATTCATAAAGGAATATGACAACCATGATTAATCACTAAGAGCTCTGCAATTACTTTGTTATACAGGTATACCTCGCCTTACATCAGTAATTGGTTCCAGGAGAGGCAATGTAAGTCAAAAAACGACGTAAGTCAAATTTACTTATCTTTGAATCTACTTGTCACTAGGCTAAACCATAAATTACCATTCCCGGTTCTGTATTTTATTTATTAATGCATTTTTAATAATATATGGTTAATAAGGATCTATTTTAAGCTTACAAACAAATAAATTTTAGTTTTTAACATAGTACAGAAAAAAGTAATCTAAATTTACGAATGCATATACTGTAAATACAGTACATACTTGTAAATGTATATATTTTAATATGATTTTATGTGCTTTAAACGCTTTTCTAGTGATATTACGACTTCAATATTTGTGGCGGACAGACATAAAGTTGAATAAAATGACTTAAACTTGATTTTTATTTTTCCATATAATTTTTTGACAAATGACGTATAATCAGGAATGACGTAACTCGAAACAACATAAGTCGAGGTATACCTGTATATAGATTTTTTTTTGCATTGCTGTCTTGCTTTAACCCTAAGGATCTGGTTTTCAGCAAATTATCATAGAGATGCTAAAATTCCTGTGTTGTATGCACATGAAATTATTCTACAAACCACTTGCAATTTGCAAATCACAATTAGAAAAAAAAAACCCAAAATTATCCCATCTTAAACATTACAAACAGTGACACTTATTGAAGAAAGCAAATGAAGACAGCAGCAGCAAGGATCAATGGCCACATTGATCCTTGCTGCAGCAACAGCATGGACCATAGGCCTACTACAATGAGTCAAATCTTCAACTGTGAGACTGTGGCACTGTGGAGATTGTGCATGATCATGAGAAAATATGAGAGGTTTGGGAATGTACCAGTAGGCTGCCCATAATCCTCCTAATCTTCAGCTATAATTGTGCCACATGAGAAAGTAAGCCAGATCACTCTCCCCACCACTTCCCCATACTTCCCATCTCTTCTATCTGTGCTCTCAAACATAGCGTAGCCATGTTTCTTGCAGGTTGACCACGTGGATTCAAAGAGAAATTTTTGACTGGAATGAACATGGGACAGACCCACTAATTTGTCATTGATATCATAATTCAGTGACCTCTCTCCAGTGATGATGGTTGTATAAAAATAACTGTATAAATAACACCTGTATAAAAATAACTGGGGTGACCATTAACCTCTGAGTCGACAAACCCCAGGGGTACATATATCAGTTTGAGAACCATGGATCATGAAAAGAATTTAATAACATTTTTGTTTCTAAAGATTATGCTATTCCAAATTTATTCAAAAATATAAAAAAATTCTCAAACTTACTACATTTAAAAGCTTTGTCTCATTACAAGAAAATTAAAAAAAAAAAAAATTCACATTTATTGGTAAATCCTTTTAATTATTATTTCCATAAATTATTATTTAAATAATCCTTGATAAATTGCTTTATAAATTATATCTTTAAAGAAAAAGTATAATACATAAAGCCATTTATTGAAAATTATTTAAATACTAATTTCTGATAGATAAGATATTTTAACTATATACAGATATTTTTTTAAGTGAAATGAATAATTTTAAATTTGCAAAAGTATTGAAAATTTACTAGAAAATGAAATAATAAATGCAATAGAGCTATTATGAACTTACATTGAATAAATTCAGGAGCAACAGAAATGTTTCTTAATGTTGGGTGTGGAGAAATTCCAATCAAATTATCACCTAAACTGAAGAAAACAGTAGTTTAATTATTTTTGTATATTTTCATGTTTAAAATTATATTAATATTAAAATTAATCTTAAATTAATGTAATCATGGAATAACAATGTAATAATGTAAAATTAATTATACATTTTTATACAAATTTTTGCTATACAGTAAGCAATGTATGCAAAAAATTTATGCAATTAGCATTTTTGATATAATACAATTATAATACTGCATTTTCAATAATTATAACTAGTACCAGCAATCAATTTTTAAAAAGCTTAAATGTTATAGTAACTATTATTGGTATTTAAGATCTGTCCCAAAAGTTTAGGTAAAATGATTTTTCATGAAGAACTTTTAAAATACTGAACTTTCAATTGATTTAATAAGACAAATGAGGTCACAATGCATCATACTAAATGTCATTAAAATGATCAATTTAAAAATTTAATAGTTATTAAATTGCTTAGAATAATAGAATTTTGTTAGATTTTGCCATCCCAAAAGTTGAGGTCAGGGATCACAAACTGGTGGCCTGCAGGCCAGATATGGCCCATTAAGGCTTCATATCTGGCTCACAGCCTTGATGATTTCTTTTCTAAAATTCAATGCAGTAATATCAATTGGAGCATGAATTGAATGTACTGAAAATGAATAGAAGAGAACTAGAGGTAAGTTAAGTAGAGGGTGATTCAAAAGTAACAGAATGTTTAAAAAATTAATAACTCTCAAACTAATTACAGTGGTTTTCACAGAAATGCATAGAAAGAAACGGGGTTTTTTAGATGTAATATAAATTTTAGTACCAAAGTAGTTACATTTTTTGCCGTAGATGGTGCTTGATAAGATTGTATAATTTGTGAAGTTGTTATTAGAGCTTACACTAAGAACATTTTAATTTTTTTTATTCTTACTTTAACAAATTTACAAATGATTTCAGTTTTTTACAGCGCCACCTATGACAAGAAATGTAACTATTTTGGTACTAAAATTTTTATTATACCTAAAAAACCCCGTTTCTTTCTAAGAATTTTTGTGAAAACTGCATCATCTTACTGTAAATATATTCGTAAGATTTAAAACAATGGGATCAATAATATTCTTAAAATTTGTAAATTCTAAAAATAAATAAGACTATTTCCAGATTAAAAACAAGTAGGATTTTGTGAACTCAATGAAAATGGAGTTATTGGTTTAATTACCAATAACTCCATTTTCATTTTAGTATTTTCATTTTCAGTTTAGTATTTCTTAGTTATTTGTTTGTCTGCTTAACTGAATCACTCGAAGTTGGATAAGAAAGAGTAATTTTACTTGTTTTTAATCTAGAAATAATCTTATTTATTTTTAGAATTTACAAATTTTTACTGTAAATAGTTTGTGAGTTATTAATTTTTTTAAATTTCTGTGACTTTTGAATCACCCTGTATATTCATGTCTTTGGTTATTTCAGAAAAAATTGCAAATGAATATGTTTGTTGCATACACAGAATTTTTCATGTTTGCTACAGATGCTCTTAGTAACTTTAGACAACAGAAAAGCTGTAATAACTATGATAAACAATAAATTACACAGCTGAAATAATTTTAAGTATTTATATATTGTTTTATACAAACCTACCTTACTGCCTGGAAAGCCATCACTGAATCTGAACCATCTGTCTGAGAAGGAATAATTGTTGATCTGCACACTAATGCATGAACATCTTCTTCAAGTTGTGGTCCAATAGACTATAAATTAAAAAACTTATAAATAATCCTTAGTCGATATAAATTTATATTGAAAAATTTAGTGTCATCTCATTTTGAACTGATTACATTATAATTTGAATAATCATTTTATAATTACAGTAGACTCTCCCATATCTGGACATTCCTGTATCCAGAGTGATCAAAGTCAATCAAAAGTTTTCAAAAATATTGCATACTACTCTGAATCTTACCTTTACATACTACAATGTGTATATTTTAAAATTTTTTTTATTAAAGGTGCCTTGAAGTTTGTATCATCAATGACATGAGTGTGTCAGTAAATTCTGTTGCAGTTGTTTGTTTTGTTCTTCTTAATACTTCAAAATTAATTGTAATTGTCAAAAATACGTGTCACAGTCAAAATAAACATTTATTATACATACAGTATGCATATATGTTACAATTTTATATAAAATGATCACACTTCCTTATTCAGATTTTTCTAATATCAAAATCACTTGTGTCCACATTAGCTTGGATATGGGAGAGTCTACTGTATTCAGATTATATAAGGAAAATGGTTACCAAATATTTTTATGAAGAAATTAGATCATAGAACAAACATTGTAAAGTAAAAACAATGAAAATAAATAATAGTTTAAAGAATACAGAAATTTCACAAAAATTATTTGGTTATGTTTACATATTGCTCAGCTTGAAAAAACATGACACAACTCAAAATACAATTTTTCATGAGAAGCAATTTAAGTTTAGTGTTATGATATTCAATTAATATTGTAAGAAGTCAGAAGTTATTTTATTTTGGGTGTTATTTTTAGTTATTATTATTTTCTTTTTGGGATGTTTTATTATGTTTTTAAGGACTAAAATTCCCAAAACTCCAAAAATAAACTAAATACAAAATTAAAAATAAATATTCACTTACATATGTGACTGATCCTGTAACACTCAGAAATGTGTGAGTAGGATAATGTGGCATTATCTGGCTTACACTTTGTAAGCCAGATAAAAGACAACACACCAATTCAACAGAGAGGTACAGCTCCCAAAAGCAAACTAGAGAGTATGAATATCAAAGGTGATCTACTTTTGGACCAAACTGTCTGGCAGTATTTTGGTGACAGTTAAATGCTTAACTCATAAGAGAAGTGTATTCTTTGTTTTTTTTTTAATTTAGTTGATACTGGTGGAAATTAAATTAGAAGAGTTAGGAAAAAAGAAAACTTTTTTTGATTGTTTTTTTTCTTATACATAATTGATTTTGACTTGTTGTTTGAATATTTGTAATAATAAAATTTGAAATAATTATTATTTTCATAGTTAACCTGATTCAGCATCTTTCAGTTCAGTTATTACTTTGTCATTCATGTCTGATTTGATGATGTAGGAATCAAGATCTTGACTACCATCTTCTGGTTCAAACTCACCATCTCTTTTGGAAAGAGGTGAATTTTAACCAGTTTTGGCTGATAAGATCTGTTTATGAACTCAATCGTGACACACTCAATATTCAACAATATTTATAATTTTATTTCAAAACAATGTTTCTCTGAATGTTGAAATAGAAAGTGCTGTCAGACAATTTGAAGAGGTAGAATATTAGCTAAACCAGCGTTTCTCAACCTTTTTTGGCCCGCGGACCATTGGTGTTTTTTCAAAAAACTTTACTATATATTAAAGAATTACTACAGAAGTAAATTGTAAAATTATTATTATCATTTATACATCATAAAATTTTTATTTATTAAATTATCATTATTTTTTTGAAAAAGAAAATTTTTAACACAGAGCGGTAAAAATTCTTCACAGACTGGTGGTTGAGAAACGCTGAGCTAAACTACATTGTTCTATTCAGTGCAGTACTTCAACATGTTTCCTGTGGTTTTCAACCTGGAGTTTATTTTTAACAGAACTTTTATTTCCCAGGGTTTAATTGAAGTATGGTAATTAGTTAGAATATACTTTCATTACGTTAACCTAGTATGCAGTGGCATGCAGTGACATTTGACCATAGGGAAGCTGTGCTGGCCCTGGATAAGTTAAGTATAAAGTTAAGTAGAGGGCTGTCTATTCAAGGCAGACNGAGCCTTTGATAAGGCTCGATTAAGGCTTAATTGTTTTTTAATGGGAGTTTTTTTATCAAATTTATTTCATGGTTCCTAAGTTGTAGCGCACGGATTTTCCTTTCGTAAAGTTATTTAAAGCTGCTTTCTGATGTCAAAAACGACCTCCGATAGTTTTTTAATTTTTTTAATTAATAGATTTTATTATATATATGTTTAATTAATTGGGGGGGCCGGAAATTGCAATAAAAATTATAATTTTTAAAAAATATTTTAAAATATAGGTTTAGTTACTAGTCACCCTACTTTAAACCCTTCTCCTCCCGAGACGTCTATGAGAATGTCCCGGGAAATAGACACCAGCTGTTCTCAAGGTCATCCAGATGTGTAAACAATGACTCATCAGTGTTAAATTTCACAGAAAGGCGAGATGAAGCTTTTTAACGGATATTAACACATTTCTTTCGTTTTTTTTCAGTTTTAAGTATTTTTTATGTTTAATTAAAAACTTTTTTTAAAAAAGTGGACAAGAAGGGACTAGAATAGATTGTATACATGCTAAATTGCAATGGTCTAAAGGTATAAGAAATAAATAGACAAAATGCTTATAATGATTCTTAAACTGTTAGATTTTTTTTTTATATCTTTTCAAGGTAAAAATAGAAATCAGCTGAAAATAAGTGAAAATATTGGGTACCATTATTACATATTACTGTCAAAAATAATTTAGAAAATAAGACATCATATATTTACTTCAATGGAAAAGTCTAATATTGTCTAAGAATTCAAATAACAAAATTAAAACTTAATTATAAAAAATATAATTTTATTAAACAGTCAATATTCATTAAGTTAATACTTAGATATTAATTAGTAATAGATAATAAATAAATAGATACATACGGTGGAAGAGAAGTGAGATCATAATGCTGACCATCTGAAAAATTCAATTTGCAATTTGTTTGACAGTTCTGTCCATCATCACTATATAAACCAGGTCCACAAGGTTTACAAGATTTTATACCATATGGAAAAGGGTCAGAAACATACGTATTTGAGGGACATGGTAAACATTGTAAACTATCTTTATCTTTGATATAATGACCAGGTGGACAGGGAATGCATCTGGAATAAATTAAACCAATATTAAAATTTAAAATTTCATGTAGATGACAAGAACTAATATATATAGGGTGTTCACAGATTTGGAAATAAATGATTTACAAGAAAATGACTGAGAATACACAAATATTAATACAAGTACACTTGCAGATAATACAGATATTTTATTAGAATTATTGACAGTTATTACCAGATTAAATCTACAATAAATGCATTCTTATGCTTTTTTTCCAGGTATATGTTCATATAATTATTAAATTTGGCTATAATAACCAGGGAAAAAACTGCATGTTCAAATTGGAAAACGTATGTGCAATTAAATATAATTATAAAGATTCAGCAATAGTAAGACATTATGGCACAGAAGGATCTGAAGTTAATTTGAAAACAGTAAAATATTAAAATCAGAAAAAATTTATATAAACAACAGTTATTATAACATATATATAAAGAAAATAAAGGGTTAAAAAAATAAATGATAGTAATGAAAGAGAAATTAAAAAATCACAGTACAAATATTTAAGTATAAAAAACTGAGTACAGGACACATGTCACAGCCAACATCAAGTGACTAGTTTAAAGCAAAGAAAAGTGATTTGTGTAAAAAAGTGATTGTTTTATTAAACCAAGAAAATGGTAAAAAGGTGTGAAGTTAGAAAAGTTGTTTGTATGAAAAGGTAATTAAACCATGAAAAGAAGAAAGTGAGAGTTAGTGAACTTTGGAAAATGGATGCACAAAGTGATTGGAAAAGTAAAGAAAAAACTTTCAATATAATGGAATTTTACAAGCAATTTATATGTAAGTTATTTTATTATTGTTGTCATTGTTAATTATTGTTAAAGCAATTTAATGTCAAAGGTAAATGGACAATAAGTGTCAATATATTTATAATTGATTTCTTGAAGAAAAAAAATCATAGACTGTCTGAGGAAGGCCATTATAAAGGGTGAAATGCATATTGGGATTTAAAGTAGTTAATAAAGATTTTTGTGGTATGTGATTAGTTCAAATCTGATGGTTATTACAGCCAAATTTAATAATTACATAGCTATAATAAATGTTTGAAATGCCCTCCATGTAAGTGAATGTATGCATTCAAACACCTATTGAATCATGAATTGCTCCACGGTCACAGGCTCCATAAATGATTTTGAATGCAATCAAATATATTGTTCCTTGATTGCTGTACTATCAATTGGAGCAAAATAAACAAATAACTTTAGAGTTTTTGGGTGGTGAATGTTTTGGAATGGATGACAATGTAAAAGAAACTCACTAACTGGCTGAAAATACTCTGGGTATAAAATATTTTAATCTAGTAGCTATCTAAATGTATAATCAATAATATACAGTAGACCCCCTATAACACAGGTTCCTATAATTACGATTCCTATAAGACGATGAAAAAATTGCGACAGTATCCGTACAAACCTTGTAAAAAAAACTCCTATAATTCAGTAAAACGTCATCGGGCAGCTGAACTACTTTCCGCCATCCAGCGCCACGCTATGGAGAGATTACTATCATCTGTACAGTATTATATATAAATTAGGTACTGTACATATAATTATATATTAATTATATATAAATTAGGTACTGTATATATAATTATATATTAACTTAATTTATTGTAACTTTATTATAATTATATATATACTTTCCGCCATCCAGCACCACGCTACAGAGAGTTTAGGCGAGTAAGTTGTTTACTATCATCTGTACAGTATGTAAATTAGGTACCGTAAGTCTAATACAGCACTAATACAGTCTAATTTTATACATTTCTTGTGAAAGAAACATTTCTTATTCAACGGCGATTAAAATTATTTATATTAATGATGTCTCCGAAGTTCAAGGAACTATTCGCAGAAAAATAAGTTATTAGAAATCGGCCGCGGTTTGCTGAGCTGTTCCGTGACGAAAACAAGCTTTAGCAACGAGCGTAGTCAAACGGTGCACACTCGGTAAGTAATCCTACAATTTTTTGTTTATAGTGTAGTTTATATGGATTATTCCCAAAAAATATATACGTATTTTGGAAATGTTGAGTCAAATTAGTCTAGAATCGATTAATTTTATGGAAGAAAACCTTTCAAACAGCTGTAGTCCATAAACTTCACACATGTCGGGCTGTGATTGGCAAGGACTCGTAAGAAATCGATTCATAAAGAATGGAACGTATCTACCATGTTATAGGGGGGGTTGACTGTAGCTAGAAATCTGATTATCAATAATTTAAAAATTTGGAATATATCAATAAAGAAAAAAATTATATCAATACAATCTAACAATACAGTAACTATATATTAATATAATAATAAAATTAACCATCTGCCTTATTAACTAATTTATAGTGACAATCCATTTCTCAAGCACTTTTCTTGAGAACATTTTTATTTATATTGGTACAATATTATATAAAATAAATTAGAAGAATAAAACTTATTTTTATAACCATATTCATTTGCATCTTTGAAAATGATTGACTAAATGATTTCTTGATATTTATGTGAAGGTCCAAAACCCTTTTGTTTTAGAACAGTATCACCCCTCTAATAAACCTCGTGATTAGGTGAAAAGGGAAAAAGGGGGCCTTCTGCGGTTGATGTCCGAGACAATCTCCTCGAAAAAAATCATTAGTATTTCAATAAAAGAAATCTCTTCCATTTGTTTAAAGGTAATTCTATAGACGTTAATATCAACAAGACGGGAATAAGAGATGTTTCTTACTCCCTCTTTAGTTGCACGTGACACATGGTTACAGCAATAAATCGCCTCATCTAGATTAAATAAAAAAATAGTAAAAAGACATGGTTGGCGTTAATTACATTTAATAAATATATAAAAAATTGCAGAGGCAGTAGCCTTAAAAGGAAGTCATCTCCGAGAAAATTTTTGTGAATTGTCTTAAGGATTGCTGATGGTGTAGAAATGAAACGGCGGAAAGACTGACAGAAGCAAGGTTCTCACCTTTGTGAAAATGTCGTATTTTTTATATATTTATTAAATATATAGATTGTTGATCAATTTACAGAAATTATTATCAGCTGAATGTTAATTTATGGATGAGAACCATCAAACCTATAGAAATTTATATTATAAAATCATATCTTCTAGACACCAATATCAATAAATTAAACAAACTTCTCTGTGCCAGTGGTCTGCATTAGCTAGATCCAGACATCAACACACGAACAGGTGTGCGTATAAATCATTAATGATGTCATAGTTCTCATCCCTTCAAAAATAGTATAAAGAGGACTTGGACACAGTCCACAAGGCAGACACCTCAGGGCGGATATCGACTGCCACATCTACTGACCCATACCGCCACCCTATCCGTCGCTACCTCGCCATAACTGCCATGATGATCCAGGAACGTTTTTACCAACAACCCATATTACGGATTGGGAACTTAGAGGTATTTTTTTTGGATATCTATTTGTATACTCTCTTTCTGCGAAGTCTCTCTCCAAGAGGTCTCTCTCTCTCTCGTCTCTTAATTTAACTTAGAGAATAGAGATTAGATGTTCCATATGAAAGATGAATCATTGTTGCGATGTAGAATAGAATTTTTGTAGCTCTTCACCTTCGCCTTTGATATGTACAATTTTATAGTTGTTTATTAAATGTGTTATTCTTGTTCAACCTGNATATTGGTACAATATTATATAAAATAAATTAGAAGAATAAAACTTATTTTTATAACCATATTCATTTGCATCTTTGAAAATGATTGACTAAATGATTTCTTGATATTTATGTGAAGGTCCAAAACCCTTTTGTTTTAGAACAGTATCACCCCTCTAATAAACCTCGTGATTAGGTGAAAAGGGAAAAAGGGGGCCTTCTGCGGTTGATGTCCGAGACAATCTCCTCGAAAAAAATCATTAGTATTTCAATAAAAGAAATCTCTTCCATTTGTTTAAAGGTAATTCTATAGACGTTAATATCAACAAGACGGGAATAAGAGATGTTTCTTACTCCCTCTTTAGTTGCACGTGACACATGGTTACAGCAATAAATCGCCTCATCTAGATTAAATAAAAAAATAGTAAAAAGACATGGTTGGCGTTAATTACATTTAATAAATATATAAAAAATTNGTATATCATTGTTCAACCATCTCAGATGAAAAATTGTAAAAAATTGTTTTCTTAATTATAATTTTCATTAATCTAACTTAACTATTATATGAAAATTAATTTGATAATAAAATTTTAAAAAATTTTAAATATTTATTACAATTGATTTCAACTATCCAATTATTTATTTTAAAATAAGCTTATGCTTAATGGGATTTTTAATTATTAATATTTACAGGCAAGGCTGTTAAAAAATAAGCTTATGCTTAATAGGATTTTTAATTATTAATATTTACAGGCAAGCTGTTAAAAAAAAAACCTGTTTCCTTGCAACAACCAGACAATTATCCAAATTAAAAAGGAAAAAATAAAAAAACATACATATATAAGATGTACAAAAATATAAAAAATTTAAAGATGCAAGAAAATACGGATGTAAAAATATATACATAAGAATATAAAAATATGTACTCTTAAAATTATAAAGCAATTGTAAATAAAATGCTAAAAAAACAACGGTATAGTACATAAGTTTATGAAAATCTTTAAGTAAAAAAGATTTTTATATATTCATTTTTAAAGTACTGTATTACAGTAAAATAAAGGTAAATTTTGATCTCAACAACAGACCTGGCAACCCATTGAAAGAAAAGACATTTAATAAAAGATTCTTGGGTAAGTTTTGAATATATCATATGATACTTTGAGCATGTCTATTAAAAGGTAGAAAACAAATATAAATATAATTAAAAGAAAATAACCTATTAAAATATCAGAAGAAACATAATCAGTTGAGGTAAATAATACAATTTTCTAAAGCCAAAAAATGGAAATGGATTGAATGACTTTTCACGAGTCTGAAAAAGAAATATTACTTACAACATAAAACACAGAATATACTGTGAATTGTGTACCTAGCAAGATTTGAAACAGATGGTGAATAGAATGACAAACCAGAGGAATAGAATGACAAACCAGTCAATTAAGGACTGAAAATATGCACTAATGAGTGCACTTAATATAGGTCTATGGAAAATTGTTGAATAATTATATCATAATATTCCACAATGGATAGAAAGCTTTAATTAAATTTTTATAGTGAGAACAAAAATGTAAGATTGTATTTGTACTTAATGTACGAATTATTTAATTTGAAAAATATTTAATAGGAGAAAGAAAAATATGAAGAAAACAGCCTTTCTGTTATTCACCATTAAGAAATTTTCCAATTTCAAGTGATGAAATTGGAAAATTTCTTAATGGTGAATAACATAAAGGCTGTTTTCTGTAAATTGACACGAAAAGTACAATTTAAACACTAGTTTTTAAAAATACAGTCAAACTTCAGGTTACAAACTCTCTCATATATGAACAATTTGGTTTATGCATAAAATTTTGCTCTAGTTGCCATATGATAACTTGGTTTCCAAACAAGCTACTCAGCAGAGTCGGCCGCTGATGGTCAACTTCCTATATTTCATATTAGAGAAAATCAGCAGCCTGACTAATCAATGACAGGACTACCAATTCAGAAGTTAGTGGCACCAAGATTGTCTCGTGTCACATAACAAATCACTGATGACAATGCTACTTAAATTACATTTCAATGAACATGCAGGAAAGATATTATTTCCATTTTTTTTAGTATATGCCACAGTTGAATTTAAATCAAATTAATAAATACCACATTAACCACATTAACATTCATGTAATATAAATGGCATTCAAGAATTTGTGTTTAAATATGCTTAAGTTAAATTAAATGACAAAAATTTATTAATATATATTATAATATTGTATTAATATTTAATATTTATTAATTAATACTAGGTAGCCAGTTAATTAAACTGAAACTAATAATTAAATTTAAAAATAATAAAATAATTAAAATTAGTCTTTACATTGAAACTGAAACTAAAACTAAAATTAAATAAAATTTAAAATAATTAATTAAAATTAAATTTGAAATCAAATCAATTGAAACACAATATTTTGAAAAATATATAAATAAAATAATTAACTAATAAGTAACTCCACAACACTAACATGTTGTGGAGTTACAAATTGCGACTTTTTAGCACGATTCATGGTAGTAGTAAAGTGACTTTACCACTATCACAAATCGTGCTAAAAAGTCGCAATTTGTGATGCCACAACACTGAAGTGTTAATTATTTTATTTATTTGAATGGTGGCGTGAAGTATATTTTATAATCATTTGGAGAGTATGGATAAAGTACTTGTCCATCTTGATTGATTTGGTTATATTTCATCTTGGCAGTCAGAGTTGAGTCACTATTTATAACACTTCTTTGTAAAGTGTAAGTTTTAATTTCAGTAGAGGTGACAAAACATTTTTCTTTTAATATATATATATACAGTGGAACCTCAATATACGACCTTAATCTGTTCCTGATGTTCAGACTTATACCGAATTGGACATATACCAAACCAATCTTTCCCATAAGAAGTAATGTAAAAATGATTAATTCGTTCTCATGTAAAAAAAAATGGCTGACTTTAAACACCTCGCTTTCCTGGCTAGTTCCTGTTTGATTTTTCATGAGATCAGCATGTAACTTTTTAGCATGTAACGCAAATAATTGCTTCCAATATTCTGTCTCCAGCACATTGTTTTTCAGTTATCCAAAGCAAAAGCAATTTCTCAACATAATCTAATGTCTTCGATCTCTGTTTAGAAATTGATTTAACTCTTTTCGCAACATTACCATATTTAATAATGTCTTTATTTTTCACAATTGTTGATATCGTCATTCTCAGAATACAGTATGCAACAGTTAAAATCTCAAACACGTGTGCCATCTTCATATTTCTCAACAATCTCTTTTATCAGTTTCATTGTGATTCTAGTCATTTTATTTTAGTTTTCTGTTGCTTTTCATTTGCCTTCTTGTAATTAATGATTAATTAAAATAATAAAATTTTACTTACAAACTAAAATCAGAAAAAATTTAACAAAGTTATAAACCATTGCACCGCGAACGTCTAGTCTGGTCTAGTACACCGATAATGCTACTTGTTCATAGATGGTGCATATAATTGAATTAAGTCATATACCGAACAAAAGTCATATACCGAGCAAAATTTGTTTCATCCAAACAGGTTGTATTCCGAATTGGACATATTCTAAAGCAGACGTATACTGAGGTACCACTGTATATATATATATATAGACTAAAAATAGGTATAGATATAGATAAAGTAATATTATATATAATATTATATTGCCTTTATAGGCATTTTATGCCTGAAATACAGCTAAAAATGTAAAGATTAAGTTAAAGGGTTTGTTTTAGGGGTTGGGAATGAATTAATCCATTTTATATTGTTTCTTATGGGAAAATTTGTTTCAGTTTGAGAACAAATCAGTTTCTGAACAACTTTTAGGAATTAATTAAGTTTGTAAATTGAGGTTTGACTGTATAATGTTCTGCTAAAGTATAACATAAAATAGGATTATTACAGTACTTAAAATTTTCATGTCATTAGAATAACCAAAAATATCAGATTGTAATTTATAGATGACTGGATATGTATGTAGGAAAAATATATATATGTAGGAAAAAGTACAGAACTTAAAATAGAATCCTATGGGATACCAGATGAACAAGTAAAATCTAAAGCAATCAAATAATTATTTTTAATTTTTAAGGTATATATATAGTTAGAAATAGTTATTAAACTAACAAATTATCTTTATGCTAAGATTAAAAGAAAATATATAAAAGCAGATAAATTTTCTTTGAATAGAGATTCTTCCAACAAAAAGTAAGTCATTAAAATCCTATTATTAATGTAAATAAATTTAATACTGTCTATTTACAAAAATATTTTTGTAAAATAAAATTAAATAAGAAGAGAGAAATAATTTCTTTACCCTTCTGCTTCTGTTCCTTGAGGACATGGTAAACACTCTGATGCACCTCCATCCACTGTATTTGTGACAGTTATTTCATATATTTTAGCTATGTTTTTACTATCAGAATTAGAATGTTTTTTAATTTCTTCATAACTCTGTCTCTGGAAAGCCCAATTGAAGATATACGTATCATTTAACACAATTGGATAACTGTAAAAAATATAATTTTGAAATTAGAATATAATGAAAACTTAATAAATTTTATTTAAAAAATTATAAATAAATAAATAAGTTATAATTGTATATAATTAAATATGATGAATTTAACATAAAAATTAATTTCAATTAATGGCAAAAAAGTGATAAATAAAATATCTTAATTTTTTGTAATTAACTAAGCTTCTTACTTATTAACTTATTATTCTTGTACTCTGCTGGCCAAGTAAAATGCAACACCTGCAATATCTAGAGGCCTACATGGTGTTGCATTTTACTTGGACAGCAGTATATTTCATTTCTACATTTTTGTTTTGTTTCTTAACCCTTATTTATAACTTGTTACTGAATTTATTTAACAATAGAAAAAGGTAACAACCAAAAAAATAATCAAACATGGACATTGCCTATTTGTTGGTTACACATTCAAACAATCCTTTTTTTAATATATTACAGTTCTTTTTGGCATGCTATCATACAAACATAATATAAGATATCTATGGATGTATTTGTGAGAGCCTGGACTTGACAAAAAATTTTATTCTAAATTTTTTTGAATCAAACAAAGGAATAATGAAAAAAATTTTGTTAAAAATTCTTCCCAACAAAAACAAAATATTAAAGGATATGATTATATCTTTTCCCACAGATTTGCTCCTTGTCCAGAGATAACACATCTTTTGAATGTGTCACTTTTGACTGTATCAGGAACCTAACAAAATAAATCGCTATTGGACATAGAGTTTAACATTACCAAAGATGGGTATGAGAAGAAAAGGGGAGGACCCTCAGATAAAAGAGAAAAATCGACAGCAAAAAGAGAGTTTGCTGTCCTCCAAAGTTGGTTACTCCTCTTTTCCCTCCAGGGAACTTGAATACACTGCCTATCCTGCCAATTACTGCCTTGAACTAATCATCTTACTATCCGAACCTTCATCCTACCAACCTATCATCAAGTGATACACATCGATCTACCTGACGTCCAAGATACTTGACATCCTACAGACCAGATGTACTCTGAACTACCTATTTGCTAGGTATCCATAACATCAACCTCTCTCCAACAAGCAAGGAACAAACCTCCTCGGCTATTTAAATACTCCAGGTATTTATCAGCATGCGACTGAATGTAAACTCTCTCTTGAGATTAGGGACTAGCTACAATAGTACTAAGAACTCTATATTGAAATCCTGACTAATCTATAACTGTAATTATATGTATAATCCATATGTCAATAAACAGGTATTTGTTTGCATTAAATCTGTATTTGAGTGGACTTCTTTTGGGCTTCCTTCATCCCAAGAATATTTAAAGTAATTTTTAAAAGTTTGCCATAAATTTTAACATTTTTCTCATTTAAAACCTTATGGCAAATTGCAAGAATTAAGCATAAAATTTCTATGTAGTTTCAATTCTTAAGATTTCTTGAAAACAAAGAACCACACTGATATAATTTATAATAATTTAATAATTAATTATAATTTCATATTTAATTACAATTTTATCTTACAATATTTTTAGTATATTTTAGTATCTGATATGTTTACCATATTAAATGAATGAAATCAAACATTACCTAAAATGTTGTTTTTCTTGTTTTCCACTCCAACTCTGAATTTCAGAAACTTCTTTTCTATTAGTTGCCTAAAAATAAAAACGAATAAAAATGAACTCTTTGAAAGTAAAACATATATAATTTTTTTAAACATAAATAAATAATTAAATTAAACAAAATGCATTTTGTTAAAAATTTAATAATCTAAAATTATATCTGTACAATATGTTTAGTTTAATCAACTAGTAAAATTCAGATTAAAATGAAATATAAGTTAATTAATGTTTGCAAATTTAAACACAATATTTCACNGTGTGTGTGTTCGTGTCTAATTTGTTTAATTTCTTTATTCTGAGATATTAAACAATATCTCAGAATGGGTAAAGTTTAAGAAAAGAAATTTGGCACTGAAGCTTGCATATAAAGAAGAGGCATTAATGCTATTAAATTTTGGTTCTTAATTAAAGGTCAACAGGATGGAAACATAGAAGGGGTCATGTGTCATAACTTCAGTGCAGTCACTGAGTCACATAAACACAACTGTTTTTCCACAAATATTTAGTAAATGCCAATCATTCTTTAACTTTGAAAAATCTGGCATTTATTCCATACTAGTTAAAGTATCCAGCAATAATCAGGTTATCTTAATTTAAGAACACTTCAAACACATTTGAAACCTCACATAATTTTGTTAAACGTTGGTACACGTGATAGTTAATGACTATATAGGCATACATTGAATAATTGCTTTAGTTTTAGCATTAGAAATTTCATTATTTTTCTTTCAATCTTCTCTTAATAACATAAATATTGTTTTATGTACATATTTTTGTACCGATTCATTCCATTATATTTCACAAAAATATTCACAAATACTAAAAATTTTTCTCAAACAATGAAGAAAGTAATTCTTAGCAGAGCAATCAGCAATAAAATAATTTAAAATGATATAATTCAAGAGGTATTAATTATATTTTAAAGAAACATAAAAAATAGATGGGAAATAATAATATTTTTTAAGTAAACACTTTCAAAATATTCACATATTAGGTTTTTATGTCAAAAGTGATAAAATAAAATGTTTCATTTGCTAAAATAAACTTTTATGATCATTTGAAAGAAATTTGTGGGCTTTCACAAATTTTACTATAAAATACAATGGAACAGGTTTGTAGGAAAGTACACAAATAAAAAGATAAATTTCCCAACTTTCCCAAAGAGAAATTCAACAACATTGCCAATACAAATGACAAATATTTTTACAACAGCTTCACACAGATGAAACAATGTCACAAACAAACAAACTTATAAAATTTCTCTTTTATTTATAAGATTGTTGCTCTATCAAGATCCTTCTTTCAATACATATTATGTAGGATTTTTTAAAGAAAATTTACTATTAGAGAATGTAAACACTAACAGAGCATTTCTTTAGCTAAAAAAATTATTAAATTATTGAATTAATAAAGTATATTTTATTAAAAGGTTTCACACAACAGTAACCATCAATAAAATTGCTGGCCAGCTATATAAAAACACATTATAATTGAACTGATATCTATGTAAAAAAATTGTACATATACAAAATTCCAACTTTTCAGGAAGCCCAAAATACATTTCTATAAATTTCTTATAAGTATACTTAGGTAAACATCTTCATCAAATAGTCAAAATTTTCACATATTATTCAGATGAATATAGCAATATTGTGACAATGTGGAAAAAAAATGAGAAAAACTGAAATGGACCTTACATATGCTGTTTTTCTGGACTATTGCTGATTGTCATTGTATAACAAGGTCTGGTCATTCATCATTAAATTGTTTATTAGAAGTTGTGCATTTTATTTGATTCCAAGTAATATGTATATATATAAAAAAATAATAATTTCTTCAACTTTTTTTTGCACTTCTTTCTGACTTGAAATGCAATAATGTATGGGGAAAAATCCAAAATGTTAATGTTAGAATATAAGAATGGGTTGCTCTTAATGTCTACTAATATAAGTATATCTTATTACTTTCAATTAGAAAGGTTTTCAGTGTGCTTTCCAGTGATCTTTAGGACTCACAGATTCAGAAGTAATTTTGTGATTCTTTCACATATGTGCTATTCTAACTCTGTACAGACTGAATGCATCTGCACAAACTTCAATTCTATTCCCCAAATTCATTGTAAATTACAAAAGTGGGATAAATGGGGTTTTGGTGCATGATTGTCAATGCCCCATGGTTGTCTGAGACTTTGAAAACTATTTGACCATTCAAATAAGTTTAAAGTACTAAATATTTTTTAAAAATCAACAATATTAATTCAAAATTTTTAATTTTGACTACTATTCGTTTCCATATTCTAATTGTTTAAATCAGGGCTGTGAAGTTGGAGTTGTGGAGTTTTGGTGTTTTAGTCGGAGTCGCAGTCATCAAAAAATCCACTGCTCCGACTTCTTTTTACTTTCCAACTTGTTATGTATATAAAACTGAAAAGTATTGGAATCGTGTCAAATTTGACCCTCCAAGTTTTTTGCAAATCTTAGAGGGTCAAACACATTTGGAGTCTCCCAAACGCCCCAAAAAAAAAATGTCAATTAAAAGGGAAAAATTTGCACATGTGTGTGTGTGTGTGTGTTGGTGTCTAATTTGTTTAATTTCTTTATTCTGAGATATTAAACAATATCTCAGAATGGGTAAAGTTTAAGAAAAGAAATTTGGCACTGAAGCTTGCATATAAAGGGACATTAATGCTATTAAATTTTGGTTCTTAATTAAAGGTCAACAGGATGGAAACATAGAAGGGGTCATGTGTCATAACTTCAGTGCAGTCAAACTTAATGAATATTTTACTCATTATTAGCATTCACAATTTTTTTAAAAATAAAATTCATCTCTACCCTCAAAAGTAAGCTTTTTGTCATTTTATAATAGTACAGTGAAACTTGTTAAGTCTTAACGAGTTATCTTAACTAAACATCTTAACGGTTAAAATAACCATTAAGATGTTCGTCTAAGATGTTAGAATGTGTATGGGGCATGATTTAGTTCAACCACTTTGACGCTTAACTCCTGTGTTAAACCATCTGACTCTGATTTAAAAATCACATAAGTTATTAGGCTTCAAACAGGGTGAACAAAATCATGCCCCCCCACACACAGTCTAACATCCATACATATAAAAAAAAATTTTGAATCTTTTGCATATCTCAAGTCCAAAAATGTAAAAATTTGGGAGGAGTCATTTTTTGACCAATTGCTGCACTTTCCTCTGATATATATAATAGCCGGAAAAGTAAAAATTATTGAATACATATTTATACATTGACTGTGTCATTACTTGGAGGAGTCTTTTAGCTTTGAATAAAAAAGTTTCTATGTTCTATCTTTATTAGAACTCTATTTATTGAATCTTTTATTCTGAGGTCACGTGATGACATCAGAAATCAGGTCTCTTTTGCTAACAAGTCCCCCTCTGGTCAGAGTCAGTCAGATGGTAAGGCAAAGTTGGAGTCAGAGTCAATAGATTTTTACCCAACTCCACAGCCCTGGTTTAAATATATGTATGAATATAATCAAAACAAAATAAAGAAACCAAATAAAGCTACTTCAATCAAAATACAAATATTCATCTAAAATATCTACATAAATTGTAAATTAAATATAACACAATATATTTTGAGAAGCACATAATTTTTCAATTAAAATTTCATATAAAAATTGTTATTTTATTGTTTTCTTCAAAATATAAAACAAACATTTTGCTATTAGAGAAGTATTAAAAAGTATTTATTATTTATTTTTAACAGCATGCAATAACAACTTGTAGCAGTTTTTTTTATTTCATAAACTTACAGTATATTTTAAATTGCTGATCAAGCATTTATGGTACATAACTTAAATGCATTCAATAGTATACAAATTAATCACATGATAAAATCAAAAATATACATATATTTTAAAAAATGTTCACATATACAGTCGACCCCCCTATAACATGGTAGATACATTCTGTTCTTTATGAAATTGATGTTCTACAAGTCCTTAAATACACGAGTCAATCACAGCCCGGCATGTATGCAGTTTACAGACTATGGCTGTTTGAAAGGTTTTCTTCCATAAAATTAATTGATTCTAGATTAATTCGACTCAACATTTCCAAATCATGTATAATTTTTTGGGAATAATCCATATAAACTATGCTATAAACAAAAAATTGTAGGATTACTTACTGAGTATGCACCATTCAATGACACCATTGCTTAAGCTTGTTTTTGTCATGGAGCGGTGCATCAAATGGTGCTCACATGCTTCCTGATAAATTATTTTTCTGCGAAAACTTTGCTGAACTTTGGAGACATCATTAATATAAATATAATTTTTTATGGATGTTAAATAATAAATGGTTTTTAGTAGGTCCACTGCTTGTTTAAACTCAACAGTTTGTGCAATATCCGCTATTGGTCTAGATTCGACCAATCCTGTCGTGACACAAGTTGGCGATGATGTTTTACCGTTATATAAGCGTCTCTTTTAGTGTGTTTATACGAATACAGTCACAATTTTTTTGCCATTATATGAATCCGAATTATATGAACCCATTTTATAGGGGGTCTACTGTAATAACTTTTAAAAAATGTGGATATTAAAAATTATTGCAATTAAATCTAAATTTAAATTTATTTAATAAATAAATTTAAAGACTAATTTGTGAACTTTTAATTCCAATAACAATTAAATAAACTTTGTAATTAAGACTAAGTTGGCATAATGATTATCAGCATAATTTTACATTTATGATATCCATTAATTTTTAAAAAGTTTTAAATTTTGAATTATACTTACAAACATGAAAACGAAATAGCAGTTTCCAGTACAATCTAGTTCAAAGACAAAACTGACTCTGCCAATTTCTGCAGCATGTCCATTAACAACTCTTTCTCTACCTCTAAATCCTGATACATCTAATGACAAAATTAGAAATACATCATCTCTATGTCCCAAAGCTGAGTGAATATGATCCCCTGCAGGTTGCCATGTTGGAGAATTTTTACATCCTCCTTCTGTAAATATTAGTTATCAAATTATTTTACAAATCATTATAATAAAATAATTAAATAGCAATGAAGAAAGTAGAATTTGATAATTTATATAGATAAATATATTTAAAAATTAAAAGAATGTATGATTTACTTATAAATTATACTATATTAATACCTTCAACACTCATGCAACGAGTATTAAAACCTAACGGAATATCATGCCACCATTTGTACAATAAGCCATAGTTAGGTGCTGTAGAAGCTGGGCAGCGCTGACAAGCTGTTAAATCACAATAAAATTATATTAAACATTTCAATAAATATTTACTATACACATACAGAAATATATTAAATAAAATATTCAATTTAAATTGTATCATTTTTAAAATTACATGATAAACATCTGTAATCATTAGAAACAAAGATTGCTGATAAAGAAGCTTTACCTACAAATATCTAAGGAAATTATAATGTAATATATCAGACATTAATTATATTGAAATGTAAAAGCTTTATTAATAATTTCTTTGCATTTTATTATAATTTTAATTTTTCTTTTAATCAAATAAATAAGCATTTATCAAGCTTCCTTGTTTGTTGGATATTTGATCAGTTACTCTTGTAGCACAACTAGTCCTCTATTCATCCAGCAAACTAATCAACAAGAAGACTGCTTAGGCTATTTTGTCCTTTCCTTGTATACAGTCATATATATTAGATGTACTGTACATATATCCTACACTATTATATGTTGTAAAAATAAATATCACAACATTTGGATCAACATTTTAAAAAATATATTATTATGATTGTATAATTCATTCGTTCATTTTATATTATTAAAAAATAATGATAAAAAATAAAATAACTTACGAACTGAACCATTAGAATAATGGTCTTTAGGACAAAATGTACATCCTGATTTGTTGACATATTCCATTCCTGGGCTGCATGGAGGACATTTTAATTTTTTCCCAGATGGTGATAAAGAAACAGCTCCATCAATATCAGTACGACATAATTTAGGTTCAACCCATTTATATATTAAAGATGTTTCTTTATTTTCGTCACAGGGAGAACGTATTTCATAAAAATCTTGTTCTGTACATGGTGGTTGATTTAAGCAATATGCAGATCCTTTTGCTGTTNAACTGTTGCTTTAATCTGATTACTACAAGGCAAAAAAGTTCAATCTTGACCAACAAATCTACTTATTAAATCAAATGCTTTCAGTCATTTCTGCAGTCATCATCAGAATATCTCATAAATGGACAGGGACAAATATAGGTAGGGTTGCACAAGACATGGCTAAATTCTCTTCTGAAGATTTTTCTCAAGTAAATATAGTAAATCTCAGATAGGAAACAATATATCTTACAAAATTTTTTACTTTCTCCACCCTGTCTATAATAATGAATCTAGAAATCTTTAAACAGAATATTGTAATTTGATTTATATACAATGTTCTATAATAATAGAACATTCTGTAATGTATAATGATGGAACATTGCATATAAATCAAATTACAATATTCAAATTTCAAATTAAACACTGAAACATTCTAAATTGTGCACTTTTTAGAATACTACATTATATGTACTATACTACATACAATGTACATACATGCATTGCAACTAAAAACTGGCACATTACCAATTACAAATTTTATAGAATATAAATTAGACAAAATATCAAATTATTATTATTAAAAATTAACCTTATCTACAAACTAATCATATGTGAGAACCCTAGCCATATGGTCTCTGCCAGACACAAGATAAATATCATTTCATATACTTCTATGCTGCTGAAAGGCAATTCACATCCTTTTGATTAATACAATGACAATTTTTGGCATATGATAATTTAATGATAATTTTTTCCATAAACTTGCCTTCCTTTAGGATGTTTGTGGGAGCCTTGCATTTACAAAATGAAGGACATAATTATCTGGAATGTTGTATAGAATAACTAATGCAGTTGCACACTAACATTTTGCTTTTCTATTATCATACTTTCATTCTCTTTAATTCTAATGGGGATTGTCGGGATAAAAATTGTCTGGCACACGGTTTTCCCGCGCTTTTCCAATCGTTCGACTAACGACGGTTGTCGCCATAAAAATGGCGATCAGGCCACTTTTGAAGACTCGACCGCTCATTGGTTGAGCGACATCACGCCATCGGCGGACGTCTTGTAGAGCTGCTAAGTTCTGATTGGTGGGATCCAATTCCGCTTCAATCCTATAAAAGGATTGAGTTGTGGCGGGAAGTTCAGTTCACAGTGGTCTCAGAAAGTGGACTCACATTGGTCTTAGTTCGCCTAAGCTGGTACCGAAGCTTGTCTCGTCTCGTTGGACTGTAAAGGACTTTAGAGTTCGTTGCAAGGTGTCTTTTCGACGGACCTGTGTTGTAGTGAATAAATGTGTTGAACTTTGTTATAATTAATGTTTTGTAAATGTTTGTTTTGTGAACCTTTGTAACTGTACATACGTTATTTTCAATATATATATATCGTTTGAATTTAACTGACGTATGTGGTGTTTTGAACTTTACTGGGATGTTGTACACTGTATATTCTATGTACAGTACTATTAACATGACTTTCATTCTAGTGTGATTTGTCATAAATTCTTGGTGAAGTGTCTATGTCTATTGGGTTTTTAACATTATATAGCATGTTGTATACATGTCATGTCTGTAAACCAATATGTAACCCTTCTTACATATTTTCTTGTATATTCTATCAAAGCATTTGTTGTATGTATCAATAACAACCAAAGCTTGCTGCTGTTGGGTAAATTGTACTTATGGTTTCCTATTCTGAAATCTAATATAATTTCATGTTATCAACCTCCTTAATCCTATCCAGTTCTTCAAAGTATCTCTAATGGGTATGTGTTTTCTTGCAATTAGAGTTCTGAGGGCAGACATTTTGTAGGAGAATGGGTCTTTGGAGCATTTAGGGATATATAGTAGACTGGACAACAGTTTGACATATATTTTGATGAAATCTCCTTATTCCTTAGCACTATATCTGCATCAAGAGTATCATAATTTTGCTTACTTGTTATAACTTAGTTTCATGGCCATATTGGTTATTGTTCATAACTGATTAATTCTTTTATTTTGGGATTTATTTCTTCATGTTAATGTATCATCTATAGCACTACACTATTTAGGACTTTGTGTATATGATTAGGTCTTTTCTTTACAGTTTCCTTACCTTAAATCTCTTAGTAGTCCCACCATTGGGCTACCTGCAGTGACCTCTCTTTGCTGTAATTATATCTTATCTCTGAATTTGAATAATGAGGAGTAGCATATCATAAATAGTAGATTAAAGTTTTATATAATTATTATATAAAAAGTTTTATATAATTATTTAATTATAGGAGATTTTACAATAAAATTTATTTAATAGTAAATTAATGGTATATCTGATATATATACATATTAAATTTTTTTTAAAAATAAAATTTATATTTAAACATATTTTAAGTAATTTTAATTATCTGCAAAAAAAAATGTGTGTGTCTGTGTGTGTGTGTGTGTGTGTGTGTGGATATGTACGTAAGAAATTATTCCCTAGACAAGTGACGCATTCTTCATGAATAAAAACACAAGTAAATGCAAAGCTTTCTAGAAGTAATATTTGTTGATGACCATGTGTTCAAGATATTAAAGCAGTCAGCTTCCTTGTTTGTTGGATATTTGATCAGTTACTCTTGTAGCACAACTAGTCCTCTATTCATCCAGCAAACTAATCAACAAGAAGACTGCTTAGGCTATTTTGTCCTTTCCTTGTATACAGTCATATATATTAGATGTACTGTACATATATCCTACACTATTATATGTTGTAAAAATAAATATCACAACATTTGGATCAACATTTTAAAAAATATATTATTATGATTGTATAATTCATTCGTTCATTTTATATTATTAAAAAATAATGATAAAAAATAAAATAACTTACGAACTGAACCATTAGAATAATGGTCTTTAGGACAAAATGTACATCCTGATTTGTTGACATATTCCATTCCTGGGCTGCATGGAGGACATTTTAATTTTTTCCCAGATGGTGATAAAGAAACAGCTCCATCAATATCAGTACGACATAATTTAGGTTCAACCCATTTATATATTAAAGATGTTTCTTTATTTTCGTCACAGGGAGAACGTATTTCATAAAAATCTTGTTCTGTACATGGTGGTTGATTTAAGCAATATGCAGATCCTTTTGCTGTTTAAAAAATATTTTAATAAAATAATTTAACTTAAATATGACAACTTTAATTTTAATAAAAGGAAAAGTAATATATAAAATGATTTAAATAATATTCCAAAACAGTATAAATTATTTATTATATGTTAATATCAAAAATGAGAATATACTGTATATTACAAGAATACATATACACAGAAAGACATCATTGATGAGAATTTTATGTAAAATAAATAAAATATAGTTACAAACGTTTTAATTCAACAGAAACAATTTCTTTTGATTATCACAAAATATTCAAATAATTCTCATAAATTTAAGAGGAGGATAAAATGAAGTGGCTCATTGTATCAAGAACTCATGAATCAAGGTCATACTACTACAGTAGAGTGTTGATTTTCCGAATCAATTGGGGACTGAGATTGTCCGGATAACTGATATTTTGGATAACTGATTTACGTACGAAAAAATAGTTTAACGTATCCGATGTCGAAATTTTTATCCGTTGCGTGTCGCTTTGCGTTGAATTTTCGTCGATGTTAAGCCTAACAAAGACTATTGTATCGTTAAAAATTATTTTTTTATTTTGTAAAAACAAAATAAATATATTGAAAAATATAAAAATAATAAAAAATTATACTTCAGATGTTAATTTAGTATCAAAAACGTAAAATATTTGAGTAGCCCAAGACATAGCCAAAGATTGAAGCGCCACAGCACTGGCAAAAATTTAAATTTGCCGACTGGAATTCTTTCGGATGATTGACGTTTCGGATGATTGACTTTCGGAAAATCAACGCTCTACTGTATTGAATACAGCATTTTTATTTTTGAAAATGTAAAGGAAAGTAATTATTATTAATAATAAACTAAAAAATTAGCTTTCATATGCACTTTAAAAAATTTTACAAACTTAAGTCTAACTTTTTATACTTATATAACTTTTTACTTACGTGCATACTGAGTAGCATTGTTGCAAGCAATGCATGAAGAAGCACCCTTTCCAGAATAAGTATTTTCTGCACATGGGGTACAAAGCTTTGAACCTTCACTACTGTATGTTCCAGGCTCACATGGAGAACATTCAGATGTATATGCTACACCTGTATTTAAATTTTAAAATAATTAAAATAACATGTCATTTTACAAATATAACCAAGATTTATGAAATGCCATATTTAATCACATAATCCATGCTCTTAGTAATCTGTATATCCCATTTTTTAAGATACTGACTTAAAAAAAGAAAAACTAGTTCAATTTAATTTACTACATGTTTACAAATTTTACAAATTGGTGGTTTTAACACAATAGTAATCTTCCCTCTCATTGTTTTGTAGCATTCAATATGGTAGCATTCAGTTTACAAGTATAAGTAGTATTAAAAAATAAAACTACCAAAAAAAAATAATAATAATAATAATAATAATAATAAAGTATTTGTATATCTAATAAAGATAAATACTGCACTCCAAGAACCTATAACCGTTGGAGTGCAGTATTTTACAGATCCCAGTGTTTTGCAGTGTAGTGTAATAAAGATAAATTATCTGCAATTTGTAGTAATGTATTTATAATGAATTAACTTACTATTTAGTAATGAAAGTAACACTATGCTGTTTAATTCAAATCAAACGAGAAAAACTGTTAATAGACCAATAACTTAAACTAAGAAGTAATAAAGACAAAGATTATTTACTGTCAGTCTCAGTTGTATATTTAACTTACTTTATTGATCTTTATTTTCACAAAATTAGTCACACAAAAATGTTTAATAATATTGCTCATAACTATCAACTATAGGTAGTCATTTTATTAAGCAGTCATCTGGACTTTGCAGGTTGCACTACCAAATTTGTTTTAAATAAACTGTGCACTACAACTTTTTGTCACAAATTTTTGAAAAAAACATGCATGGATTATTCAAGTAAACATGGTAATTCAAATTAAAATTTATAAACTCAAATTTGACAGATCAAATAGCTAATATACATGCAAATTTCAATAGAAATAACAATAGAATAACTTTCTACACAATTCTTAGTAGTTAGTTTAAAGAAGAAATCAGTAAAAGTAATAAATTTTATTCTTATATATTTCCATGTCTTTGTGTCAGAAAATATTAATTCAATTAAATATCTGACAGAATAATTTTTATAATTTCAAATATTTTTGAATTTAAAACGTATTTTATTATTTTGAATATATAATGGAACAAATAAGATATTGTCCATAACTTTCTTAATCTTCTGTCTGAAAAATAAAATTTCTGTGTTTTACTTATAAGGCTACAATACTATATCCATTTAAAAATTCTTAATATTTCTTATTAAAAATTTCATTTTATATGTAAATTTATTTTTATTTTTTTATTATTATACTTCTTATTTTAATTTACTTTTGTTTTAAAACTTTTCACTGAAAAATCAGTTTGAGATGAATTAGTTGCTACAGTTGTTTAATTAATTGTCACAGATAAAATACTAATTTATTAACTAAGAAAACTGGCCAAATAAAATTAATTAAATTAAAAAAAAATAAACATAAAACACAAAATGAAGAATATTGTTCTTTTAAAGTTGTAGAACAGAATTGTTCCACAAGCATATTTTTTCCATAACAGCCAATTGTCAAGTGGTTAAAATGTCATCTTACCATTATGGGGATCTGGGAATGAATTTGGTTGGATCAAAAACCCCAAGAATTCTTCAGAGTGGTAAAAAAGTTTTTCAATCAGTTATTTTTTTTTTTTAAAGTTATGCTGTGGCCTCATCTGATTGATTGACTGAGAGCCATGGCAGTGGAAATCATTTCAATATTTTACAAAACATAAATAATTCAGTTTGCTAAATGTAATTTCAGTTATGTACTTTGATTTCTCCATAAAACAAAATAATCTGCTCACTTAAAAAATTTTTTGATGTTTAAAATATTGAAAGATTTAATAATAAAAAGAAATGTTGATTATGTGTATGCATAATGTGTACAAAATAAAATTTATAAACATAATAAGAACTCAAAATTTTCTGATTTCTTGTCAAAAACAATTTGTTTTATTATCAATTTTTTAATAAAAAACTAAAGAAAAAAAATAATTTTTTCAATATTATATACTAACTAAAAAACAGGTTTTTATGAAATTTATTAATATACAAATAAAACTAATGTAGCTTTAAAAACATTAAAATATCTATTTATTAAAATAAATTTAATAATTTAATAAAAATAAAGTAAACCTTATATAAAATTTATATTATGTCAAAGATAGACTACATTTAAATTTATTATCACATTAGGAACTCTTTCCTTCATCATTTACAGTTCATCCTGAGTGTTTCACATGGCATCACAACAAACTATAATTATTTGTAATTTATAACAATTCTTTGTAAACTAGGATAATTTTATATATTCTTACAGTTATTCAAACATACGATAATAAGTTTTCATTAATCCTTTGATAAGTGGATTTACCAGTGGCTCCTTTTCCTCCCAGAGGAGAGAGAGCCACTGGTAATGTAATACGGAGCCTCTCCTTTTTTAAAAATGTAATATTTACAAAAAAAAAATTAATATCTCATTCTAATTCATACTTTTTAATAAACTAGAAAATATCTTCTTCTTCCAATTCAATTGTGTTGAAAAACTTCAATTATTCAGGAGAGAAGTGTGAATGATTTGTAGTTGCAATGTTTGTCTTTATGCTAGAAAATTCTAAGCTAAATCTTGCAAAACTTACAAAGTCAGGTGGAAAAAATTTTCTAGATCTTTCAATAAATTCCCTGTCTATAACATTTCACATCTATCTGTACATACATGAGCATACTACAATGACACAAACTTGAAGAATGTATATACATGTGCTTACTCTGTAGTGCCACCACATGTATCGTGTATGTTTATGCAGATGCTCATCAAACAGTTTAAAAAAGTATGATAAAACTAAAGAAAATATACAATTTAAACAATGGAAACAAATTAATAATTATAAACTATTCAGAAACATACAAATGATATTTAAAATTGATATTAACACATACTAAGAGTTTTCTATATACAGTCGACCCCCCTATAATTACGGTCCCTATAATTACGATTCCTATAAAACTACGAAAAAATATACGTATTTTGGAAATGTTGAGTCGGATTAGTGTAGAATCGATTAATTTTATGGAAGAAAATCTTTCAATCAGCCGTAGTCCGTAAACTTGACACGTGTCGGGCTGTGATTGGAACGACTTGTAAGAAATCGGATTCCTAATAAATTGGAACGTATCTATATCTAATAGGGGGGGTCGACTGTACATTATAGGTTTTTTAATGTCTCACAGACATAAAATATTTTACATTTTAAAACTTTTAGATTTTTCTGTAAAGTACTATACTCAATATCTCCTTTGATTGTACCATTTTATTTTTCTGTGAATGGTTTTCTTCTATACAAACAATCCATATTAGTGAGTGAGTAAGTCAGTCAGTTTAGGATGTTTTATATATATACATAGAGGCCTATATTAAAAATTTCTAACCTGTAATTTCAATGCTCTTAATTCTAACAGGTTTAGGTTTCCTTCCATTGTCACCAAGACTCATGCCTATTGTTTTCCAATATAAAATATTCAATCCAGCTTTTAGCTGCATCTGAAATATAAAACAATGGAGAATTACTATACTTATTTAACTTAATAGAAAAATCAAATAACTTCTTGGTTTCTAATCAGTTCCATTTCCTTAATGTAACAATATCAATTAACAGTAGAAAAAATAATTAATTTTTATTAATATCAGAAAAAAAATATTGAAGAAAGGAAAAATTATATTAACTGTAAAATGACATAGTTTCAATCTCAGGACTTCTTTAGGAAATCTTTCATCATCTATATTTGATTTGGAATCTTTCAACTATATTTTTATTTAACATAAGTGCTTTATATATTATGATTGCATATGCACATACATTTATATTAACAAAACTACAGAGAAAAATAAAGAAAATTTTGCAGATACAGAGGGAAACAATGATGGTAAATTTTGTTGATTTACACTAGGAATATTAAGTGCAAGATTCTAAATTTTATGAAAATACAATAATTAACAAACTAATTCTCTTTTATTTCAAACATATATTCAAAATTTCAATTAAAAATGGCAGACAGTATTATACACTAAAAAATATATTCAAAATTATTATGTTTATTATAACAATGTGTAATTGGAATTGCTCCCATACTTAAACTTACATAGGTTGCTTGGAAAGTTTTGTCCTCCAGATTTACTTTTTAGTGTCTTTCAAAATACTCTCCATCACACTCAATGCATCTTGCCATATGATGAAACCAGTCATCAAACCAAGCCTCCCACTTTTCTTCTGGAAGATCAGCACACTCTTGATCCCACATTGCCAGAAGCTCATTGTCACTGAAAAATCTCCTTCCTTTGAAATGTTTTTCGACTTTTTGAAATAAGCTAAAGTCACAGGGAGCAAGATCTGGACTGTATGGAGAGTGATCCAAAACAGTTAGTCCAGACTTTATCAAATAGGTGTATCCTTTGACTTGTATGCTGGAATGTTATTGTGATGTAAGAGCCATGTCAAGCAAGGATCTTGGTTGGATGTTCCTCAGTTGTTGAATGACTTTTGGCAAACAAGTTTGAGAGTACCAGGAACTAGTGACTGTATGCTGTTTTTCTAGTATGACCCTCTCCACAATACTGTGTTTTGCAAAGAATGCAGGAATTGTTCATTTCTTTATTAGATGCAATTTTCAGACTTCCATTGGAGTTATTTCATCTTCAAAGAGCCAAACTTTGCTCTGAAATTTTGTTGGCACATCATAACAATACAGCCAGGTCTCATCACCTGTTATAATGCTGCTAACATCCTTGGATGTCCCAGATTCAAACCGTTTAATCATTTTTTTACACCATTCTACCCTGTTGTGCCTCTGCTCCTGTCAGTGAATGGTACACCCAAACCAAACAAACCTTTCTTAATCCTATGTGCTTGTACAGAATGTCATGAACAGTTGATGCACTAATATTCAATAATTCCTGAATCTGCTGATAGGTGATTTGCCTGTGTGACCGTAGGGTCGGCACCTCTTCGGCGCCCTGTCAGGATGACACCACCGAGTCTCTAGGGGACTCGGAAATCGCGACTTTATGTCACGAGATTTGCGAGCGGTAGCGTGTGAGCGCTTGGATTCGGAGTAGAGGTGAGGAGAGAGACGAGGAAGTGACTCACTCGGACTCCATATTTTCTAACAAAAAATCAATTTTAATAATAAACAAAGAAAATACAGAGATATCGGCATATTAGCGGACTTAATTATACTATTCCGTTCGAGAGAGAGAGTTTACAACCGAATCGCGGGTTGATAAATACCTTTCTTTTTCCTAGGTCGCAGATCTGTAGTATGATGACACTCTTGACGCCTCTGAAATGGTCTTTCCACTAGTTCTTGTCCGTTAATTGGATCTCGGAGGTGTGGAAGCACGGAAGTGGGATGAGATTCTTAAGGAGACACGGTGTTACTTCTGTCAAGGTGTTATTTCGGAATTTTGATGCACGGGTTTTATCCTGGGTTGCGGTTTTAATCCTGGGCACGGTTTGAATCATGGATCACGGTTTTAATCCTCGGATGACGACTTTTGTAGAGGGACTTCGGATGACGACTTTTGTAGAGGGACTTCGGATGACGACTGACTTCGGGGTCGTTTTTCTTTTTCCCTTTTTCATTCCTCTTGGGTTTTTTCCATGAGGTCAGGTGATGGCCTTTAACGGTCGCCCGTCCAATATGTCTTTTCCATTCAAAGTTCCTGGTGACACATCCCTGACTAACTTGATCTGACTCAACAAGGAACAAACCCCGTGGGAAATAATTTTTATGGCTTTTAGCCTAACTCGATAAAACATTCGAATTTAACCGATTAAAGTTTCCAATAATTAAAATTTAAAATAACACTTTATTGTGGGTTTGTTCGTCCCTCACACCTGTCTTCTATGAGAAGTTTCTCTATAGCAGCTATATTTTCTGATGTCACTGCTTTTGTTGATCTACCGGAGTATGGGTTGTCCTCCACACTGAAATTACTGCTTTTAAACTGTTTATACCATTGTGTCTTAGTCTTCAAGGAAAGACAATGTTTCCCAAAACAGAAGACATTTCTGAAAAACACTCGTCTTTACTGAGATTATGTAAAAATTTGTAACAGATAATTGTCCAATATTCAGTTTTTATCCACACTGCCATTTCCTGGTATTTTCACACTGCTTGCTGAGGAAGTACCAGAAACAGGAACTTGATTTTGACTATACTCTGCCCATTTTTCATGCTGTTTTGATAGGTGAAAGACTCATTTTTTTCTATGACCAATAAAAGACATGTAGGCAAAACATCCAAGTAGCCTATGTACAGTACAATATGATATCTAAAACTTTTAAAATAAAAATAAGCCTTTTAGTATTTTTTTACAGAATTAAATTATGTTCTTTTGCTATTAACAGAAAAAAAGAGAGAGAGAAAATACAAAGAAGCAATTTTTAGACATTTTTGTTTTGTTTTGTAATTAATCTTGCAAGTTAAAATTTGTAGTCAATGCACTTAGATGAGTGTATTCAGTATTCTTTGGAAAAAAATTATTGCTGGAACACATAGTGACTAAAAATAAAATTCTGTTTTAGAAAAAATTTAACAGTCACTAAAAAATAGTATTTAATACCAGTAATGATTTATTTTTTCTTTATAGACATATATATTTATATTTTAGCATTTTCCATGTTTTTTGTGTATCTCCATCTGTACTCTCCTATTTCTTGCTTCAGATTTAGTGTCAATTGCTAAATGATCCAATTTTAGTAACCACATTTTTTCCCTTTAAAGGGGTAATTCCCTTTCAAAATATCATTATCTTTGTAAATCTTCTTTCTTCACAATTTATGTCACCAGACAATATTGTCCATTTGTTGAAAGATATCCTCTAATAAAAGGGCAGAATCTCTATCCCATTAGCTTTTTATGTTAGCTCCAATTGGCTCCAAATGCTTTTTATGTTAGCTCCAATTATGTTAGCTCCAAATGAACAAAACAAACCAATTCTTGGTTTGTTTTGTTCATTTTTTATCATGCCAATCACTAGTCTTTTCACCAGAACAAAAGTTTTTCTTACTAAGCAACTGCTAGTACTACATAATGGCTATCAATACTTTTTATGCTATCTGCTGGTACAGCATACCAGTGTATTTTGGCTGAAACATAACTCCAGCTGTATTAAATGTAAAAAGTTATTACTTTAGTATACTGCAATATAACTGAATTAAAGATTAAAATTATTGCTAGCGAAAATAGTTTTCACATAATACATAATTTGATTCCTATAAAAAAAAAATAGTCTTGAACATATACTTAGTGAAATATCAATACATAGACAAATTAAATATTGCTTTCTAAAAGAAAATTTTGCATAATTTCGTTCATACATTTACATGCTACAACTCATTAATCTTTAAACTTACATTATGTAACAAATTTTCATATAAAATTTCTTGTTCACAACTTTCAATCTAAAATCTAATATCAAAGAAAAATGTTTTAAAACATTTTTTAAAGAATATTGAAATATATTAAATGCTTAAAAATACTACTATCTTCAAAAACATTTTATTATAAAAAACTGAATTTATTTTTTAACAACAAAAATATCACATAATTTCTTGACAAATGTTTTGGTTTCTGTATATGTAAGCATATCATTATATGTAGATACATAATTACATATTATTATATTGTGGGATCTGCGAATATCCATGGAGTTAATATTCGCAGGAATTAATGAATTTGGTTACCACAAAAGGAGGAGGCGAGCAAGATACATGATTAAAACTATCTTTATGTACAAAAGTTATATACAAGATCACAGTACATGAAGTCGTTATGGGCTTAGCACGTGACGGTTCACACAAAGAGTCTTCATACAGCACTCCTGAAAGACATACTTTCTTCTTTGAACACCAGAAACCAGAATCTGTGTTGCCAGTCCCGCACACCATATATAACCCCCACCGCCGATACAGTGCTGCCACACAAAAAAATGCCCAAAACACCGCACACAAAAAAAAAACCAAAAATAAATTCCTTTTTTTTACAATTACAATAATAACATTGACGGTATACAAAAAATATATATACATACACAAAAAAAATAAAGCATAAGCAAAAGAAAACAATTTTTTTTTACATGACGACAACAGAGACCGACGATATATACAAGGATGACACAATATGTAGATATTCAGTTGCTAAATTGTTGCGTCATTTAAATATCATTTTAATTAAATATCTCATTAAGTTATGCTATAATAATAATAAAAATATGAAATCAAAATTCTACAATTAAATATCCTTTTCAAAGCAAGAGAAACAATCAATCACTCAAGAAATTCATTTAATATGCCAATTTTTCTTTAAAAAAAAATTAACTTTAATTTAAAAACTAAATAACATTACAGTAAAACCTTGTTAATTTAAGTCAAATTCTAAGAAGTAAGAAGTAAAAAAATACCTGTAGATACTATATCCAAATAAAAAAATACTATATCCAAAACCTGTAGATAGTTTTGAGTTAAAGCAACTTAATGTTAATACAGTTCAACTTATTATATATATAGTAAAACCTTAGTAATAAACTATTTAAAGAATGACATATTGTTGCTTGTTGTTGTAACCTTCCTTGTCACAATATAACATATGAGGGCATACGAACAAAGACAAGTAAGTATGAACTTACTTGTCTTTGTCTAAGTTAAGTTTGGTCATCGTCATCACCCTAGTTGAATGTATTATGATTGAATAAAGACAATTGTTAATTAAGCAGTAGTTTTATATCAAAAAGTGCTCAATACTAAACTTGTGAATATAAATATACATGAATTATATTCATATTATTATTATACATTAGAGTTATATAAATTTATATAATCTTAAGACAATGTAAATCAAGTTTTGAATTTATTTTAAAGCATGGAAATTTTAATTGAAAATTGAAACATTAATTTAAAAACTTACTGTCATTATTTTCCATTCGCCTTCTTCTGTTGATGGTGGCCATTTATATTTCTTTGCTTCAGCTACAGTTTGACATTGATCATTTTGTACCTAATTAGTAATTTTAATTATAAAATTTACTATTGTATTGATATAATAATTATAAAATTTAAAAATTATTTTTAATATGAAAATATTGCATATAATATTCTTTAGATCACAGGAATGTGATTTTTATTAGTAACAACTGAATGATTTGCCTCAGCAATTAATCATTTTATTACCATTAATTTCATGCTTAATTTCACCAATTTTTTTGACATGAATATAACAGTTTATATTTGTTCAAAAAACATTAAAATATTTACAATAAATGTGATTACAATAAGTGAAGTCTATTGTGTAAGGAGACTCCACTTATTGTAATCATAGATATCAGTTGTTTAATGTTATCAAAATTAACATGCTAATATTAGCACAATCATTAGAATTAGTAAAATATAAGTTAAAATGCTTTTACAAAACTTCACCTATTGTAATCAGAGTTTTATTATTATTATTAATATTCTTACCTAAACATTATATATTTTAAGCTAATTCTTGCTTTATCATGTCTCAACATGCAAATGATAACAATCATTATCAGAATTAACTTTAGTGCTTTAAGCATTAACCATTTATTGTTTTTATTTGCTTCCAGACCAGTTAAATTTCTGGCATTTCTTACTTTAATTATATGTTGTCATGTCGTGTCTTACCACGACATGTTAAGGGCGCATCAAGCGCAGCGCCTGAGGGCGAGACGCCCGCTATATAAACTCTGTAACAGAAGGCAGTGCGGCTTTTTCTTGGGTCATTGCTAAGCCCTGTTCCGTAGATACATGATATATGTAAAATAAATGTGTAATGTTCTAAGTATCGTGTCCATTCACTTCTCAGGCACTCCTAATGTAAGATTCACGGGGATTTTACATATGTTGAATGACTTGTCATGAAAATCATTCAATATGTTCAATATAATTTTCATTCTGGTAATAATAATTGCAGTCCTGTTTAATTTTACTAGACTCAAAATACATGAAGATTATGAAAATTCACTGATGCTAGAATATTTCATCTTTTTATATTATCTAGACAGGAAATATAACGATTAGCATTAAAATATACTCTAATTTTCTGAACATTTAAATATATTATTATATTATATTAAATTTTGTCAATAATGAGAAATTAATTTAAATTCTTTTCAATGTTTAAAATACCTTTATGTTGGCATTATGACATTAAAAGAAAAATTGTTATATGTACAAAAGAGCGTGAAAATAAAGCTATCAAACAATACAAATGCTATTCCATAGCATTTAATTGCTTTTCTAACTCATTACTTAACAAAATTTAATAAAATTGATTATTTAAAAATGTTTCCCTCCACATAAAATATCTTAAATTTCAAAGTCATGAAAGTAAGGAAATATGAAAATAATTTTCTAAACTTTTTAAGAATTTGTAAGAAAACTAAAAGGTGTAAAAATTTTCACTATATTGTTTACAAAATGCATATTTTAATATTTGTAATTTCTTAGCCTAAGTAACAGGATGCCCACCCTTAATAAGATTCGAAATTTTTATTTTTATATAATTCATAATGATATATTTTATGTTTAACTTTTACCACAATTTTGTGAATCAACTCAGCCAAAACAAAACACTTTCACTTACAGCATAGAGGTTTTTAAGCAAACTGCTGGTTTTTGGCCTTATTTAAAGTTTTTTTCCAGGCTACAATTTAAAAATAATTACATTTTTTTTAATACATTTTAATTTAATTTAATACATTTAAAAAATGGAATGTTCCTACTAGAGTATATTCAAAAGTAGAACATTCCAAAAA
>NW_019384752.1:522021-523143 GCF_000671375.1 Centruroides sculpturatus | reverse complement strand
AATATTGAATAGATGATGGAATGCAGTTCACTTCGAGGGGCCAGTTTTAGGTAAAGAATGCAGTCCAACAACTTACTTAGCGACCGTTTTAGGGAGAAAAAATATAACAGTTTCTCTGTACTAGCGATATTAGTAAGATCATTGATGATATAATGAAATCTTATAAGAACCAATCATGTTTTCTTAAAAAACTAGCAACAAGTTGTATATTATCTAGAAAGATCAGTAAAAAAAAATATTTACCATAATTCGCTTGCCAATATCAATCACTAACACAAAATTATATTTTTCTTTAAGAACAAATCGTTTTTTAAACTTAAACCGTATATAAACTCTAGATAATAAAAATATACTTCCATTCTCTCTGTCTGTTAGAAGGGAGAATGACGGGGCGCGAAATTCGAACAAAAGAATGTAGCGTGGGGGTCCCAGGACTTATTTCAGGGTACAAATTTGTATTACAAGAGGGAAGTTTCGAATTTTTTTAGAAAAAAAACTTGTGTTATCGTTTTATATTATTAAATTCTTATTTTTTTAAAACTTAAACCGTATATAAACTCTAGATAATAAAAATATACCTCCATTCTCTCTGTCTGTTAGAAGGGAGAATGACGGGGCGCGAAATTCGAACAAAAGAATGTAGCGTGGGGGTCCCAGGACTTATTTCAGGGTACAAATTTGTATTACAAGAGGGAAGTTTCGAATTTTTTTAGAAAAAAAACTTGTGTTATCGTTTTATATTATTAAATTCTTATACAAATTAAATATAATCTACACCGTATAAGTCTTTATTTCGATATAATTCGAAAAAAATAAAATAAAAATTGTAATACAAGGGGGCGATCGAGTTTCAAATTTTTTTTTTTAAACTTGTTATCGTTTTATATTATTAAATTCTTATACAAATTAAATATAATCTACACCGTATAAGTCTTTATTTCGATATAATTCGAAAAAAATAAATAAATAAATAAAATAAAATTGTAATACAAGGGGGCGCTCGAGTTTCGAATTTTTTTAAAAAAACTTGTGTTATCGTTTTATATTATTAAATTCTTATACAAATTAAATATAATCTACATTGTATAAGTCTTTATTTCGATATAATTCGAAAAAAAAAAA
>NW_019384752.1:493415-521879 GCF_000671375.1 Centruroides sculpturatus | reverse complement strand
TATAAAACAAAATTTTTTTTTAATTGTGTTATATATTTTTTTTTATATTATAATTAATTATTTATACCCCAGTTTGCATCAAACGCATACTACTAACACGGAGTACTACCTGATGTTATGAAATCGCCTAAGAGACAAAATCAGGAGAAAACGGCCAGAACTTTAGAGAAGCGGCAAGTGGTTCTTTCACCACGACAACGCACCGGCTCATTTGTCCCGCAGAACACATGAGTTTTTGGCAAAAAACAAGACCGCTGTGCTTCCTCACCCACCCTACTCACCTGACCTGGTCCCATGCGACTTTTTCCTGTTCTCCAACAAACTAAAAAATGCGCTGAAAGGAGAAACAATTGCCACCATTCCAGAGATAGAAAAAAACGACGGAGGAGCTTATGAGCATTCCGGAAAAAGCGTTCCAGAACTGTTTCAAAAAGTGGAAGTGTATATGCTGCGGAGGAGACTACTTTGAAGGGGAACTTGATAAATAAATCGTAGGTAAAGTATTTTTTTTTTTGTAATAAATAAAGTTCGGGAACTTTTCGAACAACCTTGTATTCTTATGTTTCTTCTTATTGAAAGTAAAACTCCCACTAATTTAGAATATTATTTATAGCGATAAGAATAATATTAACTATATGTATTCTTAAATCCTGTGAAATATTGTTAAATAATTTTGTTTTTATTTTTTTATAAAGCAGCTGCAGTGTCCATATGCAATTTAATAGAAATAATAGTAACAAGATTAATTAATTGAAAGAGTCGGGAGGAGACCCAGAAGAAGAAAATGTCTAGGGCCACAAAGTGGGTTAATCCGGCCCTTTGTGGAATCTGTCATAAATACAAAATACTTTTATTATCAGATAAAAAAAAAAGTTTATCTTAGGTTGGCCTGATGTGATCCTCTATAATGGCATGATTTAAAAAATAAAAAATGTTCAAAAATTAGTACAGTAAATGGTCTGTAATGCCTTTTTGAGCATTTGGAGCAGATGTAAAAGCATTGCTAATATTTACTGACTTCTGTTCATTTGAACAATAGACGTCGATGGAGTATCGACGTCTTTTAGGAAATCAGCTACTTTTAGGTGGTATGATGAAAAAGGATGAACTTGTAATGAAAAATGCATATTTCATCAAGACAATTCTGCATTTCATTTATTATGGTATACCATGATTTATTTAAAGCTAATGGAGTTCTATTTTTCTTTCAGACAATTATATTATCTACTTCTAATTCTGTAGAAAATTTATTGGAGATTCCTGCACGTATGGCATACAAAGATGGACAGCGTTACAAACGTAAGTCTGACCATTGCATACCAGTTCTTCAAAAGTGAGAAAATGTTAATATCACTGCGATAACCGTAACAGCGTTGATCACATCAACAAAGAAACATTCTTTTGCCTTTGTAATAGGTAACAAAGTATTACATCCTTTACACCTCATGAGCATTATGTCTTTATATAAATATTTATGTCCATGTAATGTATGTTCTTTATACAAACAATATATTTTTTTTCTGTAATTACTGTCTGCAAGCAATACCAGACATATACTACCTAAATGCATGTTTTCAAATGGATTTTTATACAAGATAATTCGTACAGTTTTCTTATGTACTGGATAATTATATCAGTGTTAATAATTACTGGTTTTATCAACGAAATCAATCTGAGTTTATCCTTTTGTATAGCACTGTTGGCCAAGTAATAGACTTCTGGAAGGATTGCCTAACAGATATTTTGACATAGTTATTGAAGAAGAGACAGATAGCAATAAATTCCAGAACACTACGCTTATTGAGAGCAGCCGAATGTATGACAGTCTTCTCCCTAAATGTATTGCTGACAAGTTCTGGGTGTATATAGTGTTTAATTAGTGTTAAACTAAAAACAATTTTGATAAAGAGACGATTTGAGTATCGTACCTTAAACCATGCTGTAATATATGATAGGTATCCGGTCCCCTTTACAAGACTTCTGTGACATGCTGCATGTCAAAACCATATCTTCGAAGATAGAAATAATTCAGGCATATGACCTCACACCTGTACATCATGAAAATATTATAAGACAGCAATTTCCACAATCTTTTCTTTTTTCGATTTTTTTCAACTATCCAATGCAGTCCTATTAATCATTCATTCATGCAGTTCTAAAAGGTGTAAATTCGCTTTTACATAATATATTAATCTTCAGCAAATTTGAAAAGTACCACAAAACACAATAATAAACACTCTGGAACACCTCAATAAATATGGTATTCTTTCAAAATGTATACTGTAAGTTTTGACTTACGGTATACAGTTATCCTTTTGAAGAAATTGGGCTAATGAAAAACACATATAATGTCATTTTTATTACTACAATTGCAACTATCATGACCTTGCCAAAAGTAATTTATCTTGTGCGGGTGTTTTAAGAAAATAAGGAGATTTCACCCACCATTGCGTTTCTTAAGTTTTGACGTTTGAAGATATTAGGAATAGGTAAAAGTCTATTTTATCATCATCAGCCAAAAGTTTTGCAATTATCTAACGTCATCATTTACATTAGGATTCCATACTGCCGTTCTCTACGTTAAAGATATGAAATGATATATTACGATTAGGTTGACAAATATTTATGTTTAAATTCACGATTTATTTATAAATTTATAATTTGGAATGTATTGTGAGTAAAATGAGTTTATATTTAGTTGACAATAATAGATAAAAAGATTAAAAACCAAAACACAAAGTGAGTAGCACAAATATCTAACAGTTTGGAAAAAGTTATAACCATTTGCTATGCACCACAAATAACAAACCTAAATCATTTATAATTGAAACTAGCAGATAGGCCCTGCGTTGCTCGGGCAAAAAGTAACGATAGCGAAGATTAATATTTTTACGTTATAGTCAATCTTAACCGTTTTCAAAGAATGCGAGAATTAGGTCCCACTGTTTCCAGACTAATTAGAGAATTTTTTAATGGGTTAAAAAATGTTCGATTTCCTGCAAAAACGAAAAAACCGCAATTGTGCCTGTAAATCTTGCACATCGCTTTCTCTTAACACTTCCATTGTTAAAACTTTCATTGTTGACACTTCCATTGTTAACACTGCCATTGTTACTTAACACTTCCATTATCGAAACCTTAATCCTGTCTCTCTCTCCCTGGGGGGAATTTCGAAAAATCCCATCTTAGTGTGCGTTTTCGTGACGTATCCTAACTGTGTACCAAATTTCAACTTTCAACTCCTAACCGTTTGGGCTTTACGCTTATTATTATTATTATTATTATCAACCCGAATCGATTATATATTAGATTAGATAATATTTTCTATTTCACGTGTTCTCACCTTTTATCGATATTGGACGTTGCTTCGTCCATGACGAGAATTTTATTCCGGCGAAGAATGGTTCTGGCCAGACAAATTAATTGTCTTTCTCCCACGCTGAAATTTCTCCCTCCTTCCGTTAAGTGTGTATCCAATCCTCCAGGTAATTTACTAATAACTTCTATTAACTGTACCTTTAATTGACATGTTTTTGAAAGTAAATACACGATAATTAAGTTTAATAATTTATAATTTAGAAAGAAAATCGGGAAGCAAATTGAAATATTTATTTAATTCCAACCTCTTCTATCACGTTCCACAGCGTTTCTTCCGAATATTCATCGAAAGGATCGATGTTCCTTCGAAGAGGACCGGTAAACAACATGGGATCCTGAAACATACGCATATGTTGGATTAATAGCTTGAATTATACAATTCATTTTTATAGTAAATAACGCACTTGATAATTACGATAAATTGAATATTAAAATACGTTATTTAAATAATTATCCTACAGTACACACGGTACAGTAACAAATAAACGATATTGTGATTGTTTCTTTTCATTAATTTTATTCAAACATTTTGAGTGCATTTGAACTTCAATTACAGTCGTACCTCAGGATACGAAATTAATCCGTTTCGAAACTGAGATCGTATCCTAAAAATTTCGTATCCTGAGGTACCACTGTACTTCAGAAGGAAGTTACCGCATTTTTATTTTCCCCAATATGATAACATTACTCTTGATTCTATCATTGGATTAACATTTTTTGCTTTTGTTCCTTTTTCGACAATACTTGACTTTGCATAATGTGAAAGATATTGCTGTGTTTTCTGGTGACAATGTATCTTGTTATGCATCGCATTATTGCATGCGTGACAAAAATTCAAAAATTAATTTTAAGCTTTCATTTTTTACGAAAATCAGGAATATGAAAATGAAAACTTTTTCTTCTATATTACACGATAGACGATAAAAAGAAGGAAAATTTAAAATAGACTTTTGCCCCAACTGTGGTGTAAATCCTAACTGATTCTAACAGTAATTTCGTGATTGAATATGGAGTCATTCTCCCCACATTTCCAACATACCATATAAGCGATCGTTACTCTATACTGACAAATCAAAAGTTTAGAGACTTTCGATAAAATCTCCTGTTGATACCCAAAACAATTTAACGTGTTTAAATAAAATTCAAAATTTCAATAGGCAAAAGTGTAGTCTTCCCAACCGAACTTCATAATTAATAATGATTAAATTTATTGATTTAAATGACTTTGATCGTGGACACATTCTTGGTAAAAATCAAACAAGTCATTTAATATTCAAGTGGAAACAACGCTAGGGTTTTCAAAGGCAACCGTATGAAGTGTGTACTGTACTTTGTGTATACACATCAAGGCCACGCAAGAAAATGGCGGATATCCAAGCATCTGTCAAGACTAGTATATACAGATCAAACTGCAACTTTGATGTACAGCACATCTTCAGTAACTACATCTCCAAGAAATGTAAGTGTTTCGGACAATTCGGAGCAACTACTTAACCTAAGTTTCTATGAAATATGAAAATTATTAACTAAAAGTTATTTTGACAGAATTAGTTATTAATTACTTGTGGAATGATGGATATTTTACTACGTAGATCCCGAAGACCGATTTCCTTAGTGTCGATTCCATCGATGGTGATTTTCCCCGTTGGCTCCGTCATGCGAAATAACGAAGCAATTATTGAACTCTTTCCTGCTCCAGTTCTCCCGACAATCCCAATCTGCAAATAATAAATAATAGAAACCACTTCACACAATAATTACTAGCAATACGCTTCTGATTTGCAGAAGTTTTACCTTTTCTCCAGAATGAATAAGAAATGTCAAGTTCTTTAAAACGAAGTTTTTATCCTCGGAGTATTGTAAAGAAACATTATAAAAATGAATTTCTCCTCTTTGTGGCCAATCCGANGCACGGATTTGACTTCGGTAAAGTTATTTAAAGCTACTTTCTGATGTCAAAAAACGACCTCCAATAGTTTTTTAATTTTTTAAATTAATATATTTTATTATATATAAGTTTAATTAAGTCGGGGGGTCGGAAATCGCAATAAAAATTTTAATTTTTTTTTAAATATTTAAAAATATACGGCCAGCTAGTATTCACCCTACTTTAAATCCTTCTCCTCCTGAGACGTCTGAGAATGTCCGGAGAACTCCAACACCAGCTGTTCTGAGGTCATCAAGCTGTAAACACAATGACTCATGGGTGTCAAATTTCACAGAAAGGCGAGACAATGGAAAATAAACTTTGAAGCTTTCTCTTCAAAATTAACGCATTTCTTTCGTTTTTTCGGTTTTAAGTATTTTTTATGTTTAATTACATTAAAATTAAAAACTGCTATGTAGTAAAGGAGTTAATTAACAAGTAAAAGTATTGGAATCATGTCAAATTTGACCAGCACATTTTGAGAGCTTTTGAATACCACTGTATATACATACAAATGTTGTTTATCTNCGATTATATATTAGATTAGATAATATTTTCTATTTCACGTGTTCTCACCTTTTATCGATATTGGACGTTGCTTCGTCCATGACGAGAATTTTATTCCGGCGAAGAATGGTTCTGGCCAGACAAATTAATTGTCTTTCTCCCACGCTGAAATTTCTCCCTCCTTCCGTTAAGTGTGTATCCAATCCTCCAGGTAATTTACTAATAACTTCTATTAACTGTACCTTTAATTGACATGTTTTTGAAAGTAAATACACGATAATTAAGTTTAATAATTTATAATTTAGAAAGAAAATCGGGAAGCAAATTGAAATATTTATTTAATTCCAACCTCTTCTATCACGTTCCACAGCGTTTCTTCCGAATATTCATCGAAAGGATCGATGTTCCTTCGAAGAGGACCGGTAAACAACATGGGATCCTGAAACATACGCATATGTTGGATTAATAGCTTGAATTATACAATTCATTTTTATAGTAAATAACGCACTTGATAATTACGATAAATTGAATATTAAAATACGTTATTTAAATAATTATCCTACAGTACACACGGTACAGTAACAAATAAACGATATTGTGATTGTTTCTTTTCATTAATTTTATTCAAACATTTTGAGTGCATTTGAACTTCAATTACAGTCGTACCTCAGGATACGAAATTAATCCGTTTCGAAACTGAGATCGTATCCTAAAAATTTCGTATCCTGAGGTACCACTGTACTTCAGAAGGAAGTTACCGCATTTTTATTTTCCCCAACATGATAACATTACTCTTGATTCTATCATTGGATTAACATTTTTTGCTTTTGTTCCTTTTTCGACAATACTTGACTTTGCATAATGTGAAAGATATTGCTGTGTTTTCTGGTGACAATGTATCTTGTTATGCATCGCATTATTGCATGCGTGACAAAAATTCAAAAATTAATTTTAAGCTTTCATTTTTCACGAAAATCAGGAATATGAAAATGAAAACTTTTTCTTCTATATTACACGATAGACGATAAAAAGAAGGAAAATTTAAAATAGACTTTTGCCCCAACTGTGGTGTAAATCCTAACTGATTCTAACAGTAATTTCGTGATTGAATATGGAGTCATTCTCCCCACATTTCCAACATACCATATAAGCGATCGTTACTCTATACTGACAAATCAAAAGTTTAGAGACTTTCGATAAAATCTCCTGTTGATACCCAAAACAATTTAACGTGTTTAAATAAAATTCAAAATTTCAATAGGCAAAAGTGTAGTCTTCCCAACCGAACTTCATAATTAATAATGATTAAATTTATTGATTTAAATGACTTTGATCGTGGACACATTCTTGGTAAAAATCAAACAAGTCATTTAATATTCAAGTGGAAACAACGCTAGGGTTTTCAAAGGCAACCGTATGAAGTGTGTACTGTACTTTGTGTATACACATCAAGGCCACGCAAGAAAATGGCGGATATCCAAGCATCTGTCAAGACTAGTATATACAGATCAAACTGCAACTTTGATGTACAGCACATCTTCAGTAACTACATCTCCAAGAAATGTAAGTGTTTCGGACAATTCGGAGCAACTACTTAACCTAAGTTTCTATGAAATATGAAAATTATTAACTAAAAGTTATTTTGACAGAATTAGTTATTAATTACTTGTGGAATGATGGATATTTTACTACGTAGATCCCGAAGACCGATTTCCTTAGTGTCGATTCCATCGATGGTGATTTTCCCCGTTGGCTCCGTCATGCGAAATAACGAAGCAATTATTGAACTCTTTCCTGCTCCAGTTCTCCCGACAATCCCAATCTGCAAATAATAAATAATAGAAACCACTTCACACAATAATTACTAGCAATACGCTTCTGATTTGCAGAAGTTTTACCTTTTCTCCAGAATGAATAAGAAATGTCAAGTTCTTTAAAACGAAGTTTTTATCCTCGGAGTATTGTAAAGAAACATTATAAAAATGAATTTCTCCTCTTTGTGGCCAATCCGAGGGTGGTCGTTTTTCGGGCAAACTTTCGTATAAAGCTTCCGATTTCAATTTGCTGTATTTCAGAATGCGCTTTACCGAGTTCATCTGGAAAATTTACTTTTTATGAAGTAACGCAAAGTATGAAACTTGTTGACATAACAAGTTAAAATATCCGATATCATATTACGTGTTGAACTTCATTGAAGCTAATGATTTTAATATTTTTATATAAAAATGTGTGGTAAACATGGTTAGCATTCTTCCTTCATTCTAAATTTTTCATTCTTATTAACACCGCAACAATCTTGGTGCAAATCGCACTTTTATAATTTGTTGCATTGTGTAATATGGTGTTTGGGGTGTTAAAAATAATTAACATGTAATTTGTAAAGCTGTCCACAGCTGATATCAGGATTTAGTATTGTTTTGGGTGTTGGTATTTTTGTTATTTTATTATTGTTATTTTAGTGATATTTTTTGGTATAATATATATGTAACAATTTGCATGAAAAGTTAATTAGAACGTAAAGAAAGAGGAAATACTGCTGTTATCTGAAATTTAGAGAATAACGATGAAACGAATAATAGTTTGTATATTTGCTTCTCTACTTTTTTAATATTTTAGTTTCAATTTGGTCTCATTTGGATGAATTTTGAGTGGAAATTTTTGTCAGAATATTGGTTGTTTCTAAAAGAAATGTTGAAATAGTGACACGTCACAATTGTTTTCAGAAATATTTTGATTAATTTATACGATAATTAAGTTTTAAAAAAATATTTTCTGTTCGTTTCTGTTCAAAAGTAACTTTGAATCGGCAAAAATTACGATGAGTTCGTGCAAAGCAATCTTCTAATAGTATACATATACTAGTGCTAAACATAACAATTAATTATTTAGTAAATAATTACTAACTTTTTTAAACAAATAATATTAGAATTATCAAACAAACACCTGGTTTTCTTTATCGGACTTTATTTTCTTAATATATGTTAGACAGAATAGTGCAAAAACGTGTGGAATATAGTCATAAGAAAATTCTTTCTTGTAAGAAGTTTCTCTTGTTCGAAAAATTCGTCCGATAAAGCAATTGGCTGTTCGTTTGTTATTTGGTTTAATTATCGAGTTGGTTAGATATGCAATACCTGAAATTCCATTTCACATGTAAATGCAATAAGGTTTTGTAAATTCAAAATTATTACAATTCCGTAATTTAATAAAAGTCCAATTTTGCTTCCTGCATCATCTAAAGCAACAAATATAAATTCAGAAAAATTTATATTATAGACTTCATACATTTACCTATATTCACCCACCTGAATTATTTGAAACACCGAAAATAATAACGGTAATAATTAGATTTATAAAACAAATTATGTGACCGTATACGGAAATCCATCGAATTAAACACGTGTAAATAAACAACGTTGAAGTATGTTTATCCTGATACTTATTAAACATGGATTTAAATCTGCTTTCAGCTTTAAATGCTCTAATTGTCGTCAGTCCGTAAAGAGATACACTCAGATGTGAAAATACTGGACTTCTCACTGTCAAAAGAAATTTGTATATGTAATACAAGTATTTTACAAAGTTTCTTTTACATAATTGAATTATTTTACATTTCAAATATAATAATTATTAACCTATTACCTTTAACGAAGCACCAGATAATTTCTATATACATCTAACAAACTACTGAACAGAATTGGGTGGAACTTAAAATGCAAATAGAACATTGTTGTATTTATGCAAAAGAACAACTGAAAAAAAGACATTCCTCTAAATCAGGAATGTACAACTCGCGGCCCACTTTATATTTTTATGCGATTCATTGCACCCTAAATTTAGATACGTTTTCATTTATTTTGGTAAAGTATGTGGTAAAAATTATTCAGGTTCCACTAGATAAACTTTTGTTGTCCTAATGACGTAATGGGTGACGTAATTTGTAACGGACCAGTATAAAATGTTGACGGCGTGGTCTCTTGTTTTGAGTGTTTCAGTTCAAAAATTTTTGTAACGAAGTGATGTTGTTAGTGATAAAGAGCGGATACTTTTCTCCAGACGGATGAAAAAGACATGTAATCTCATGGCATCTAATACTAAAAAAATAAAAATAACAGAAGAAAAGCGAAAATTCAATACGTTTTGGCCAGAAAAATATTTGGTAATTGAAACGTGTTATCTGTTTTGTTTGTCATAATAAAATTGTCTGGTGAAATTGTGTATTTTCAGAGGTTATTAAAAAGAAAAAAAGACTTTCCTGTGAACTTTAAACGTATAATAAATTGTATAAAATGTTGTTAAAAGATTTAACAACCAATTTTCTGATTTCAAAAAAAAATGGAAAAAAATAGAAACTGAATTAAAATTGTTTAGTAATTCATTTTCATTCAATTATGTGGAAGAACTAGCCGAATATCAGCTATAAGTCATTGAACTACAAAGCAGGAAATTTTTGAAAACTTTTTATAAAGGACATTCCCTTCTTAAATTTTTATAAAGAAGTTTATTCTTTCAAAGAAATTGATGAAATTATCAATTCATGTAAAAAACTTGTTTTATGCACGTGGACTAGTACACAGTAAAGCAACAAGAAAAAGTAATAAACATTGTCTAAATCTTTCTTGCAGAAAAAATGACGAATATGTCACGTGGTTGACTTTTACGTTTCACAGCTACTATTCATGATCAAAAGTATATTAAAGCTGCTGAAGAGTTCTTGCTGGAGTGCTGGAGACTAAATACATGCATGTTATCAACCGCAGCATCTCATTATTCCATGAATTTCGATTTGCAGATTAGTCTACGTGACGAATACGTTCACTGCCATAAATACAGGAACCAGTCGAATGATTTCCTGTTGGAAAAAGTCTTTATTTTTATGTAACGCAAAGACGCTTTACCACAAAGTTACAATTGTTCTGGCACCGTATCTTATGAGATTTTATTTATTGCTAGCTGCAAGGACCCGCTTCGCTGGGTTTTTATTTGTATGTAATATACTTTTATATATATACAAAAGACTGTTTATCTAAGTAATCTAGAATCTAGCTGCAAGGACCTTCAAAAACGTAAAAACGCAAAAAACCGCCTGTAAATCTTGCATGCCGCTTTATATTAACACTTCCTTTGTTACTCAACACTTCCATTGTTAACACTTCTATTGTTAACACTTCCATTGTTGACACTTCCGTTGTTACACATCTTCGAAGTCAACCACTTTCAACCCGATATCTCCCTTATATACCACACCATATACCACCTTNTAACGTAGCGTAAGGGGGGGCGGCAAAATTTTACAATAAATAATAATAATATGTTGTAAGAAGTTGAACCATTTTATTTCATATTTTCGTCCATTTACGACTCGGACTGATTGAATTGAGCACGGAATAGTGTTACCATCCGACTCGCCGTCAGGGGATATCGTGCGCAACCTGTCGACCTTTTTTTCTACTTTTTGCTTGTACGATTCATTCACTTGCGTTACTCCTATTCAACTGTTCCTAGTCGCTAACTGTAACTGATTTAGAACCGGCATGCACTGCAAATTATTCTTCGCATTGCAAAATGATATACGCATGCGTTCTGAACTTCTGTTCGAACAAACCTCACCCGCCGTCCGGGTCAGCGATTTAAAAAAGGTGGCAACACTAGCACGGAATTTTTCATTACTTATTCTGTGACGAAACTGAATTTTAGTCTTTTAAATTGAGATACCTAAATAAGGGGGCAGAGAAATTTTCCTCCGCCCCGGGCGGCTAACACCCACGCTACGCCACTGGTAATTTTGTTTTGTTTTTTGACATTTTTTGGCTTTAGGAGGTCACAAAACGTGACGATTTGAGAAGAACTCAAAGGGAAAAATTTGCAAGATTCCAATACTTTCCCTAGTTATGTGTACATAAAAGTCAGTAAAGTAAAAGGAAGAATACTCACAAATTCTACAGATGACAGTTATTTATAATATAGTATTTCATAATTAAAATTAATTTGTGTTTATTGGCATTAAAATGAATTGTATGTAAGCTACACATTTTTGTGAATTGAATGTTTAGTAAGATTTCAATAATCTTTCATCCTCTGAAATGTAGTTGGTAAACCGAAATTTTTTCGATAATATGATCTTCTAACAAAAAGAATTGAGTGCTCAGTGTGGTTCAAACCCATCTTTTTATCAATTTGATTCTTCACTCTTACATTCCAATAGTTCGCGTAATATTTTTCCTCGCGATTCGATTTGTCTAATACTTTCTGTAATTGAAACAGAACACCTGGGCCAAGAAAACAGAACGATTTCGACAAAATATTCGATTTTAAGCAGGAATGTTTGCTGACTTTACATCATTCATTGTCTTTAAATCAGATCATGTTCATTTCAGTAAACTTAATTGATGTAGAGTTCGTTATCAAATTGAAATTATCTGTGAATTAGAAAGAATGCAAACAATTCAAAAAAAATGTTACATTTAATTGGAAAATTATAGTAACAATATTCTGTGGTCCCATGCATAAAACCTGTAACTCGCATTTTGTCAAGTTCAACGGTTTTGACATATATCAAGTGGTTTTTAAGTCATCTTCCTTTGCAAAATCATTCATTGTGTATATAGGGTCAAGTTGAATAACACGTGTCAGACGCATTCAGACTCAGGTTCACAGTATCGCATTTCCGTGCACGATTCCTGTAAACCATAGTCACAACAGAAATGGTGTACAGCAAGCGCGGTTTTTCGTAAAACACTAAAAATAATTAAAATTTTGATGATTTATTAGACTTCATAACATGGAAAACGTGATAACAGGCATACTAGGATTCCCGAAAATAAAAATCAAATTGTGAGAGCAGCTTCACCAACAAAATTTCAATATATAGAAGTCACTACACACAGAGAGATAACCCAAATAGATAATACCTTTCGCCGGAATTAAATCAACAGAAAGTACACGCACGGCGTTTACATAGAGAATTGCAAAGCAGCAGCTGAAAAATAAGTATTATGATTATCTGCTTTGCAACCCTCTATGTAAACGCCGTGCGTGTACTTTCTGTTGATTTAACTTTCACCCCTATACCAAGGTCCGACCGTATAAAACCTCCACCAGAGTTTCCTCTGGCCTCGTTTTGCCCAGGCATAGTTTACCATCTTTCGGGTCCCAACAGTGACTCAAGAAGAATCAGATGTTGAGCAGGCATCAATTTCTGACAGAGGCATCTGAATACAAATAAAGTTGTTATTTAATAAGTATAAATAAGAAATATTACATAGGAACAAACAAAAACCTTTGTCCCTATATCTTTTCCGTCGTTTCAACACGCTAGCAACAGTCTACAAAGATTAATAAACACGGAGGTAATCTTTCCTTAGAGTAATAAAATGCAAAACCATGGAAACTTTGCTCTCACATTCTTTCCGTTGGCCATATTTGTTTAATTTTTACTTAAAGTGGCCATTCTTTGAGACTGCTTTCTGGTCGTTTAAAATAGACTTTAATAACATACTGTGGAATACTGTGGAGACTTTTTTCTATAGAGATTTGCCATTTGTGAGCTAGTCACTTTTTTAATTATTGTGAATTTTTAATTAATATGCATAATGCAACGGTATCTAAATTTTACTAATAAACACACTGATTAATGCTAACTAAAAGAAGAATTATTTTTTCCTTTATTTTCAATGACACGACAAAGGAATGGTTCATTATTAAATTTTTTTCTTATTTTATTTTATTTAATACACAAGTGAGTTACTGGTTTTATGAACGGGGCCGTATTTAGAAAATTTAGAAAATGATCAAATGTTTATAGAATTGCAAATACAATCTGCGAAAAAAGCAATGTATACTCCAATGACTTTCGATGGAAAAACCTTTTCCAATTTGGAAATTACACACGTGAAGAAAATCTGGAAAAAGTATTTGCGTCCAACTCATCGGTCGAGTGTGAACCAGATACCAACTACCTGAGGTTAGTAACGTTATTTACTTACGCACTCGTAGGCCAAAATGGCTCTTATTTCGATTCAAATCTTAACAACTGTTGCTACTTATTACATCACTGTAACAGGTATAAATTTAAAAAAAAATTCAGTGACAACCACAACATTCTAAAGGAAAATCCTTCTAATTGATATTATTAGCACATTTTTGTGTACAGTCGACCCCCTATAACACGGGTTCCTATAGTTCGGATTCCTATATAATGGCAAAAAAATTGCGACGGTATCCGTACAAACATGGTAAAAAACTCCTATAATTCGGTAAAACGTCATCAGGCAGCCGAACTACTTTTCGCCGTCCAGCGCCACGCTACGGAGAGTTTAGGCGGGTAAATTGAGTTTACTATCGTCTGTACGGTATTATATATAAATTGTATATAAATTAGGTACTGTATATATAATTATATATTAACTTAATTTATTGTAACTTTATTATAATTATATATATACTTTCCGCCGTCCAGCGCCACGCTACGGAGAGTTTAGGCGAGTAAGTTGAGTTTACTATCGTCTGTACAGTATGTAAATTAGGTACCGTAAGTCTAATACAGTACTGTAATTTTATACATTTCTTGTGAAAGAAACATTTCTTATTCAACGGCGATAAAAATTATTCATATTAATGATGTCTCCGAAGTTTAAGGAACTATTCGCAGAAAAATAAGTTATTAGAAATCGGCCGCAGTTTGCTGAGCTGTTCCGCGACAAAAACAATGTTGAGCAATGGCGATGTCGAATGGTGACACTCGGTAAGTAATCCTACAATTTTTTATTTATAGCGTAGTTTATACGGATTATTTCCAAAAAATATATACGTATTTTGGAAATGTTGAGTCGGATTAGTCTACAATCGATTAATTTTATGGAAGAAAACCTTTCAATCAGCCGTAGTCCGTAAACTTGACACGTGTCGGGCTGTGATTGGAACAACTCGTAAGAAATCGGATTCCTAAAGAATGGAACGTATCTATATCTTATAGGGGAGTCGACTGTAATCTAGTGATGCTGGATCTTTCACCTATTTTGTCCAACCACATCTTTCTGGGTCCTCCTTAGGTCTTCTCTCCTTATTATGTTTTCAAATACTATCTTAGGTTTTCTATTTCCTTCCTTTCTCTTGTTATGTGTAAACGATCTGAATCTAATCTTTTTTATTCTCTCAAATTCTTCATTCCTGTTTTTTTTTCTTATTTCTTCATTCCTTGTTCTATCTCTGCTGATCTCACTCAGCACAAAAAGTATAATTGATGAAGGACGTCCTTACACTTGAGTGTCACATCATTTTCCAGATCAAAATTTTGATAGAAGCCATCAACTTGCTGTATCCTTCTATTTACTCCTATGACAACCTTTCCGTCTTTTGATATTTCTGTTTACTGGTATCTAAAGCTGTCAACATTCGCTAATAATTTTTTATTCAGTTTAATTTTCTCTTTTCCCTACTGAGTTTTCTTTTTCTTGAGATTTTGCCTGTATAAGATAATAAACTATTTGTTTATCTTTCTTTCCTTAGCTTCTTATCGATCTGCATCAAAGTTTTTATACTAATTCTCTTAAATCTTAATGAAAATCTTCAGGCTATTACTGATTGTCATACAAATATAGATTTATCATAAAACGTATTATGTTTTGAATTTATCAATGACAGAAAAATACATGAAATCCAATAAAAGTACTATTGATATTAGGTTAAAAAGATAGCTTAGCAAATATACTAAATAAAGTATTTTCGAAAATTGTGCTGTGGAGTCGTTTAAAAATCCATCGACTCTGACTCCGACTTTGCCTTACCATCCGGCTTCGACTGTAGGCAAACTTGTTACCAAAATAGACCCGGAAATTTTGATGTCAACACGCGACCTCAGAATAAAAGTTTCAATAAATAGAGTTTTATTGAAGATGGAACATAGAAACGTTTTCATTCCAAAGTAAAAACACTCCTCTAAGTAATGACACAGTTAATATATAACTATGTATTCGGTAATTTTTACTTTCCCGGCTGTTATATAAAACAGAAGGAAAGTGTAGCAATCGGCCAAACAATGACTCCCCCCAAATTTTTATATTTTTGGGCTCGAGACACCTTGAAATGCTGAGATATACAAAAGTTTTTTTGTATGTATGGACTGTGCGCGTGGGGTACGATTTTGTTCACCCTAATTGAAGTCTAATAACTTGTGGTTTTTAAATCGGAGTCAGAGGGTTTAAAAGTTAAACTTCAAAGTTCTAACATCTCAGGCGAGAACATTTTAACGGGTTTTACTGTACTATTATAAAATGACAAAAAGCTTAATTTTGAGAATAAAGACGAGTTTTATTTTTAAAAAAATTAACTGTAAACGCTAATAACCAGTAAAATAGTTATTAAGTTCACCACTGGAGATATGACACACGTCTCCTTCTATGTCTCCATCCTGCCTACCTTTAATTATAAAATTTAATAGCATTAATGCCCCTTTATACACAAGTTACTGTGTCAGATTTCGTTTCTTAAACTTTACCCATTCTGAGATATTGTTTAATATCTGAGAACAGAGAATAGAGAATTAAACAAATTAGACACCAACACACACACACACGAATTTTGTCTTTTATTTGACATTTTTTGAGGGAAGGAATTCGGGAGGTCTCCAAACGTGATTTGTAACAAATTCGGAGAGTGTCAAATTTGACAGGATTCTAACACTTTTCCGTTTTTACTTCCCAACTTGTTATACACATAATAAGTTGGGAAGTAAAAAGCAGTTAAAGTCGGTGGATTTTTTGCTACTCCGACTCAGACCGAATAAAACACCAAAAAAACCACGACTTTAACTCCTACCCCACAGCTTAAACCACAAGAATACTAAAAGCAGATTTGACAATAAGACTCAACATGTGAACAAAGTGCATATTACACAGACTACAACTACATAATAAATCGGAAAAATAAGCATTGTCACAAAAAAGGCTTTGAGCTTTACTTTCTCTTTTATAGCCGTTGCACCTACAATAATTTGGTTGAATATTACATTAGCTTTGAGAGTAACAGTGAAGAATGTTCGAGATACGAAGTAAAGCTCGAAATTTTTTCTGCGACAAAGCTTATTTTTTCGTATTTTGATAATGGTGACAGGTGATTCATCCAAAATTTCTCGTTGTTGTAGTCCATTTAATGTGCATTTTATTGACATATTAAGTAGTGTTACTGTCAAATCAGTTCCACTATTCTTGTGCTAAAACTTTAAAATACAGTATTTCATTTATTTAGATGATTTTGCCGGGCTTTGCTTTTTTAACCTAGTTTCACCAGTTATTTTCTATGGAATACAACATGTATTGGGTTATGAAGTTTCACATCAAGTGCTATAATGTTAACCAATAACGAATATTTGTGATACGAAAGAAGAAAGTAAAAACAGAAGTTATATACTATAAAAAATTTGTTTTCGAATTTCATTAAAAACTGTTTAACTTAACAATAAAATAAATAAATAGATTTTACATACCAACAGGATTGTTATCCAAAAATGATATTGGAGTTCGAATGATACAACGAAACATATTGTTATGCAGCTTGAAAGAAGCAATTGTAAAGAATCTGTATACCAATAATCCAGAAGGTAAAGTCGTTAGAAATACGGCACATATCAAACCAATGTAAACATACATGTTGAATTCTTCAGTGTGATAAAAATTTTCGTCTTCAATGTTGTGAAAAATACTTTTGTTAGATGTAATATTTTCGAGATTCTCTATGCTGTGGCTATAAATTCTTATATCTTGCAACCTGAAAATTAAAAATAAAATAAAAATTACACGTTGTGATTATTTTATTTCTTTTAACAGAATGAAATACAATTAGAACTACTTAAATGCATTAAAGAAAGAAAATACATATAAACGATGTTGACATCTATCGAATGATGATGAGATAATACAGCGCATAAACACGTAAATTGATTACAGTGGAAATTTAAGCCAGACTCACATTATTTACCGTAAGATGTATAATGTAGACGACATCTCAATCTCTTACCTATGTGATCAATTCAATTGAAGATTATTTTTGCCTGGAATTACTGCGCAATATTTCCCACACATTGACATTTCTTCAATGTGATAAGAATCTGCTAAGGAAACAGACGTTGGAATCTATTGCTACAGTGTTTGGCGCTGCAAGAAGAAATTATGTGAGACCTTATTCCAGTTTTTACAGACTTTTGCATTAACGAAGCAGTGTAGTCAAGATGAGATTATTATTGATGTTTTGTGGAAAAAAATATTTCAAACCTTTCCACAATTACAAAGGAAAAAACTGTCTTCTTCACAACAGTAATAAATAAATTTTCTGAATAATGAGTTTAACGTTTAAATTTACAATCCAAAATATATATATATTTGTTTAAGAAATACACTTGAAATCAATACGCATAAATTCTTTCGAAAATATTTATATTAAATACATATATATAAATGTAAACATTTTATAATTAAATTTTGAAGGTTAAATTATAATATGTGTATGGCAATATTTAGAAATACAAAAAATATATTCACTGCAACTCACAAAACTTCTTCGTTCATTATATCTGACATTTGCTAACATAGTGAATTGAATGTGGCTTACATAATGTAATGATGTTTTCATTGAATATTTTAAAATAAAACACAGTTTACGTGTTATACTATATATTAATTATAATAATATCATACCATTTGATTAGCCAATAGTCGCTGGCACTTGTAAAGGATTGCGATATAATTAGCGTGGATAAAATAACAATTTTGAAGAAAAGTCCCGCTCCGGCATTGACGTATGATTTATAAACTGAAATTCCTGGTTTCTTAAACTCTTCATTGTCATGTAGTGTTTGGTTATCTTCGGCTTTCTACAGGAAATAACGTTTTAAAAAATAAAATATTCGTTGAATTTTCAGTAAATCTTTAATAAATATTTTATTATGTTCTTTCTTTCTATAAGAACCTAAGATATATTTTCTTTATATAAATGAAAATTAGAGGTATTATTCTAATTTCATATACCCTACGAAAAAAATTATTAACGCTTTTAAGTATTAGCTCTTTTATAGTTAAAATTGAACATTTGCAAACAGAAGCATAAAAAATATATCTGAATAAAACATTATCATTGACAATTGAAGAAAAAACACTGTAAATATATTTTCCATATAAGTTTCATAATAAAACTCCTGGCTCCAAATATTCTTGAATTCCTTTTTTACTTGAACAGAATTGGCGAACCTGGTAAACACTCGATCTAATACTAGTTAATACTTGTTTATTATATCTCAACGTTTTCAATCCTGTAATCAAACTAAGCAGGTACCAACCAACGTATGTACTTCCACACATGTTTACAGTTCGTTTTAAATTAAACGGCTTTTATAGAGGTGGACAATTGGAAATGGACTAGTCATTGTCTTGCTAACCAGCTATACTACAGTTGCTTAACAGTCCCTCCAATAAGCCAAGATTATACATATATATATATCTTCAGTATTTATGCTAACAGATCCAAATTGTCATAACTAAATAAAACCATATTGTTTGTAAAATAATGTTTATGTATTTAATAATGTATCTGTTTAATCCTAAATACACCATTTCCAGCAGTGGTTTTATACATCTTTCTTGCTACTAGCTTTCCTCTCCATCTTTCTCACTTCTCTCCTCCCCATGTTAATCTTTCAATAACTTCCTTAGTAATGCAGGTGTGAGCCCGCGGATTTTTAAAGGGATCTTAACCAGTTGCTGGATTTGCATGTAGCTGCTGGTTGTACAGTACATTGAGTGATTTGAAAGTTTCTTGATGTTCCTGTCGGTAATGGCATTGAACATTCAAGTTTTTCCTTAAACTTGCGGGTTTTAGCTGCTTTAGACAGAACATTAGAAACATTTCACCACATCTATGCATTCGTGTCGGGCCACCACTGAGCTCAGTTTAATTTTTCCATAAAGTATCTAAGTTTTTTAAATACTTTTGTGAAAGATTTAGGAAAAACAATACGTTCTTCGCAATGATTTCGTATTACATATTCGTTACTTCAAATGTTTTCTGTTGCGGAAAAGATAAGATTATCGAGTTAAAATATTTATATCGAAAATGTTATTTTTACTAGACTATGTCTGATTTATAAATCGCGGTGCCGTCACGGCTTACTCGCTTAGAGGTATGAAGGAGTACTGTACATGTCAGGAGTTGCAATTTGGCACAGAGTATCATGAGTGCATGATACTCTGTGCCAAATTTCAAGAAGTGCCAAGTTTCAAGAAGTTGAAAAAAACTGCACTTCTAGGTACACGGGGAACAGAGAACCAAATCACTATAAAATACAAAATGGCAACACTCTACAATAGGCACTAGTGACGGATTTGCGCATGCGTTTCTCGTTAGGAAGTTAGAAATGCGAACGTTGCGCGTTTTTGAAACTAGATGGCGCTAATCGTTAATTTCATATTAGCAAGGTTGCGGCCGAAGTTTTCATCTGTAAAACGTGAACGTCGAACGTCGAGTGCCGCTATCTTGTAAGCGGCACTCGATGTTCGACGTTTACGTTTTACAGATGAAAACTTCGGCCGCTATATCGTTATTATTTTCATATTAAAACTAACTGCCATAATATCANATGTACAGTACCTAATTTATATATAATTTATATATAATACTGTACAGACGATAGTAATTTTTCCGTAGCATGGCGCTTGACGGCGCGGAAAGAAGTTCGGCTGCCCGATGACGTTTTACGTAATTATAGGAGTTATTTACCTTTTTTTTACGGATACCATCCCAATTTTTTCTCAGTTTTATAGGAATCGTAATTATAGTGGGGTCTACTGTATATGCTTTCCGCTGTCTAGCGCCACGCTATGGAGAGTTTAGGCGAACTATCGTATGTACAGTATGTAAATTAGGTACCGTAAGTCTAATACAGTACTGTAATTTTATACATTTTGTGTGAAAGAAACATTCCTTATTCAACGGCGTTTAAAATTGTTTATATTAATGATGTCTCCAAAGTTCAACGAAGTTTTCGCAAAAAAATAACATCACGAATCGCGGCCGCGTTTGCTAAGCTGTTCCGCGACGAAAACAAGCTTGAGCAACGGCGATGTCGAATGGTGCACACTCGGTAAGTAATCCCACAATTTTTTGTTTATAGCAGTTTATACGGATTATTTCCAAAAAAATTATACGTGTTTTGGAAATGTTGAGTCGATTTAATCTAGAATAGATTAATTTTATGGAAGAAAACATTTCAAACAGCCGTAGTCAGTAAAGTGCATACGTGTCGGGCTGTGATTGGCAAGGACTCGTAAGAAATCGATTCATAAATGACGGAAGGTATCTACCGTCTTATAGGGTGGGTCGACTGTAATACAAGCATTTATTAGGTTTAGGATTTGTATAAAAATTATATTAAAATTAAAACCTTTTAAAAGACTTATTATACAAAAATGAATATACTTAAAACGTTTCTGATATGACCCTGTTTAATTGATTGTAATATCTATTGAACAATATATGTTTTGAAGTATTTACCACGAGTATTACCATATAATCAAATTTATAAGATATATTTTTTCATACAGACATATTGTGAATCCTCGATAATTCGAACTCGGATACTTCGAAATCCTGTTATTTCGTAAGTGTACTTTTGTCCAAGCCGAAGATTTAGAGATTTACACGTAAAGGATTTCGGTTAGTTCGAAATTCAAAGTGAAAATGCTGTTTAAACTGTAATACGGTCCCCTCGGTCTCCAGTCCAAAAACTGACTAACTCGTCGGTCGTTTTTCACCCGGTGAGCCTACCTCCTATTGTTCTGCTCATGTTCGTGTAATCGCTAATCCTACCCAAAGGCAAAAACGGTTCTCCCAGAAAGTTCCAGGAACGGATAGAAGGAAGAAATAGAGGAATTCGCCTAGATAAAATAGAATTACGTTTATATAAATATACAGATTTCGATATATACAAATATACATATGGCCGACGGCCATAGAATTGCGAATCGTACAATCTTCGGCACGCGGTTCGGCTATACCCCAATTCGTCCAAAGCATACGAGTATTCGATACAAAAAGAAACCCGTGTAAACGAAAACATAAAAGATGAATTTTTCGTAGTGACATTAACTATTGTAAAAATATTCTGAATTATAAATTAACGAAGTTCCTTGCTGGAACTCGGTGAATCTCTTCATAAAGAAAATGATACATCAAAAGTTTTCTTTTTTCAAATTGTATAAATAATTGTATGAAAAGTAAAAATATGAAAATATCATCTATTGTATCTACATTTACTTTTAGAATGATATTGTATCACCTTATTCTATTTTAAACAATTTTTTAATCAAAACATAACTCCATCAAAAATGCAAAGGATTCAAAGCAGAAAACTTTGAAAGGAACAGATTTAAACTCATTTTAACACTACTCATTTTATTATTGGTTATAAACGTTTAAAGTCTGTGTTTTGTAATTATAAATCAACAAATCATTACATAATTGAAAACAAATGCTTTAAATTTAAAATACGTAATAAAAGAAAGCAATCGATTGTGTCTTTCATCTTAAACGATATTCTGCATATTACTGTATGATGTATTGATTTCAACCATTTTGGCCAATACATTTCTATGACAACAGAGAATTCTGTTAAAATTTATGATTATGAATGCGATATTACAGACTTTTACGATCTACATTTTATATAGTGAAATGTCTTTTGATGAATTATAATTCACGAAGTTTTATATTAAAATTAAATTATTTCAGTCTATTTCAGATTTTCATCACAGATTATTAAATCATACAATCGTTACGTGTCTTTATCGTCGAGTAGCATTCATCTATAAATCTACGTGCATATTAACGTGTCGTTTTATGAATTTCTCGCTCAATTTTTGAGTGCCGATCTTAGAACTAAGATTTTATCGTTTCTAAAAGATTACTTTTACAGACACATTCAATTTTTACTTAAAAATAGATAAATTAATTTATTATAAAAGAGACGAACGAAAATTTATTTGAAAAACAAATATTTATTTGGGTCTATAATTAATAAAAAGCAACGAAACACCAAAAGTGCATTTTTCTTCAACTAATATATTTATAAATAATGTGCAGCCCAAAAGTAGCCAAAGCGACGAATGATATTTTTTACGTCTAATTAAAAAATAGTAGCCACATTTGGCTGAATGTAGCCAAATCTTGCGACGCAGGAAGAAATACAGTAGAACCTCGATTATCTGCCCTAATTGGGGACTGGGGTTGGTCGGATAATTGAAAAGTCGGATAACAGAAAAGTATGAAAAAATCCATTATTAGTGTAGTATATTATTATATCCCATNTAAAATTTATGATTATGAATGCGATATTACAGACTTTTACGATCTACATTTTATATAGTGAAATGTCTTTTGATGAATTATAATTCACGAAGTTTTATATTAAAATTAAATTATTTCAGTCTATTTCATATTTTCATCACAGATTATTAAATCGTACAATCGTTACGTGTCTTTATCGTCGAGTAGCATTCATCTATAAATCTACGTGCATATTAACGTGTCGTTTTATGAATTTCTCGCTCAATTTTTGAGTGCCGATCTTAGAACTAAGATTTTAGATTTAGAATTAAGTTTTTATCGTTTCTAAAAAATTACTTTTACAGACACATTCAATTTTTACTTAGAAATAAATAAATTAATTTATTATAAAAGAGACAAACGAAAATTTATTTGAAAAACAAATATTTATTTGGGTCTATAATTAATAAAAAGCGACGACACACCAAAAGTGCATTTTTCTTCAACTAATATATTTATAAATAATGTGCAGCCCAAAAGTAGCCAAAGCGACGAATGATATTTTTTACGTCAAATTAAAAAATAGTAGCCACATTTGGCTGAATGTAGCCAAATCTCGCGACGCAGGAAGAAATACTAAATGAAGCAGGAGTGTGACTCAAAGGATTATAGAGCCAAATGATGGGAAAGGAGAAAAAGGACAAAAAATAAAGAAGTGAGAAAGGTTGGAAAATTAAGGCTCAATATTTGCGTAAAAAAAGATCTATTTAACCTTTTTCACTACTTTTTATCTTTTGTCTTTTTTCTCCTTTCGCCAAATTTGGGTCTATAATCCTTTGAGTCACAACTCCTGCTTTACTTAGTAATTCTTCCTCAAAACTTCCACACATCTCCAAGTATTTGAAAATATTTCTTTTCCACTCAAAAATAAAATACGAATAAAGCTTTACGACTTTGTGAAACTTCTTTTTTTGAGTTTATGCCGTTGAAATAAATAAATAATAAAAAAAATTAAAACATTTGTCGGTTTTGTCTATTGGGCCACATTGGAACTTGTCTCGGGCCGCGGGTTGGACACACCTGTTTTCACGTTTTAAATTTTGTGTTTTGTAATTATAATTCGACAAATCATTACATAAATAAAAATAATTCTTTTAAATTTATAATACGGAATAAGAGAAAGCAATCGATTGTGTCTTTCTTCCTGATCGATATTCATCATATTACATACAGTTCGATACATCGATTTCGACCATTTTGGCCAATACATTTCTATTTACAACAGAATTCTATTAAAATTTATCATTATAAATGCAATATTCCCGTCTTCAACGATCAATATTTTATATAATGAAATGTCTCTTGACGAATTAAAATTTACTACGTTGTGAAATAATTTAATTTTAAAATACAGTCTATTTCACATTGTTCATCATAGATCATTACATTATTAAATCATACAATTATTACGTGTCTTTATCGTCGAGTACTACACATCTATACATCTACGTCCATATATTAAATCTTAAAATTAATTTATTACTCATCGCGTTGCCAAATTTCTTAATTTACTACAATGCGTGAATCTTCGTTAAATGACTGGTGATGAGAAGAACAAAACTGGACATCGGACGTATAAAGTGAATCACTTGTGAATTCTAATAAATTTTAGTGATTGCGACGTGGCAATTTAACAAATAATTGCCATTTAGAGTCGTCTTTCAAAATGAGAATCTATCTTCGAGTTATTAAGTTTTATGTTTCGAAGCATTCTTTATATTTAAAAGACCAGAAAACATGGAATGTAGAGAACTTCCCATCTGAAATGTTTAAATGACGAATTCAATTAAAGCATAGATATTAAAATTACAAAAACAATACTTTATTTTCTTAGAAATATTACCTTTATTGGAAACTTCTTTGTAATCTTAAAGTAGTTTCTGCATGACAGACACAGGGATTCTTTACCGAATCTTTTCATAAAATTCAAAATCTAAAAAGTTATTAACTATTATTATTGCATTATAATTATACGAAAACTTAATAAACGAATTACTACGTAAAGATATGTTTTAAATATATAAAACCTTTAATTTCTGTTCCAATTCCAGATCGCAGTCAGCAAATCTTCCGATGTCTTGAAAAGACGTTTGCATCTGAAAAAAGAAATATAACGCATTTAAAATACCTGCAAATGTAGTAAATCTTGGAATTTTCGACATAAATACATTACAGCAGATGTGAAGGCGGATAACGAGAATCCGATTAAAATACAGGCAAAAGTAAAGATAGCACACAGTAATGAAAAGAAAACTTTCAGCTCGAACTTTACTTCAGAAAAATTGAAAATGAAGTACATTAGACTCGTTTCCATTAATAAAGTACCGTATGTTATTGCGAATACGTAATTGAACGGTCCGTTGAGTTGATTGGTAAAATTCCAAAGTTCATCGTGTTGCGCGATAATTTCATTCAGTTGAGATTTCAAATTTCGAATGTTCTTTCTCATCAGATACAAATTCTCTGATACTTTTTCGAATGCCTTCATTACAGTGAAGTGAAACAGAACGAGGAACGTAAAGATGTGTACTAAAGCACCAACGAGTAAAATGCTAAAGATACCAACTGCAATGCAGCAGATAAATGGTTCGTGTTTAAAAGACTTTCCCTTTTCTAAAGAAGGATAAAGTAAAAAAGCGATTATGCATTGAAAGAATATCGTAAAAGTGACAGTTATAATTACAGCGAGAGTTCGTAGAGCATTGATATAAGCATATAACTGACGTTTAGGAAAATTATACGACGATTTTAATTGTATTTTCGGATTCAGTTTGACTCTTTTGACAATACTGAATATTGCAGCCACGGCCAAGGTAATAGTTGCAACAGATACTCTTACAAATATGTCATATTCGATTGCCGAGTACCAGGAAAAGCAAGGAGTTACATCCGATATGTAAGGAATTGTCATACATAAAAGAAGAAAATAATTTATCCAATGAAGGCATTCAATAATTGAGATGTAAAATTTGAAAGGTACGCGGAAGCGACCGTCAGTGTTTAAGTCACGGGAGCATGGAGTAAAAAATTCCCAGCCGTAGACCCTCGATATTGAAGAAAATGAAGAGAGAAAACACTGCAGACATATCTCCTCTTTCTGATTATCAACCGCAGGACTTACGCACGAAATGATTCTTATCATAATTCTTTAAATAACTAAATTAAATGAAGGTAGAATAAAATATATAATTTAATTGAAAACAATCAGTAGCAGTTATTCTGGTATTACGTAAAAGTAAATCCAACGCTTTTGTGTAGAAAGTAGACTGAATGCTAGGTTTCAATAAAAATTTTACTGGGTAGTCACTTATATAAATGTTATTTTTATATAAGTGAAATTTATATAATGTTATGTTTAAATTTATATAAATGTTCTATATCACTTACTACTACTTATATAAGTAATCGATATATGAAGTAAAATAAAAATCTCATTTATGTATGTGAAATGGAATTTTGATGCGATATTTCCAGAAACTCTTTGGAATTTTAATTGTGTCTCAGATACTATAACTTCCATTTGAACCTGTTTTTTTATTTATTTGTTGACCTATGAGTTTTTTTGTTACTGTTGAATAAATTGAACTTTACAGTAAAATACTCGGAAACTCTAAATAATAAAAGCCAAATTAAATATCTTAATTTTACAATATCGACTTAAAATGGATAAAAGCATTATTAAATAATTATTATTTATTAGTGTATAACGACTTCTTTCGAAGAAATAATCATTTATTGTACAGTTTATGTAAGCTGAAAATGATTCCCTTGTCTTTGATGAAATTTGTTACAATTTGCTAATTTGTACAAAACATTAAATTTTAAACACATTTTTTCATATTTGTTGGTGTTAGCTTATGGTCACGTGATCGTTCTATATTTATTAACTTGGCTGGAGATTTTCAGCAGCCATCTGTTTCATATCTAATTTGCATATTTGTGATATTACATTACTGTACTAATCTTTATTAAACAGATCTAGACATTTTATATTATTTAAATATGACCGAATTAATAAAATAATTATATAAAATATTTGATATTTAGCAGGAAAGTTTCAATGCCACCTGACATTTCCGGCTTATCCCATAGGCATCAGTTCGCGCCAGATTTCGTACAGTGCGGTTTGTTGCTTGTATCTTTTCGTTATCTTTCCAAGTTCGCTGCGATAGATTTTTATTTCGTGAATGGATATATTTTGCGCTGTTTTTAATGGATAGAAGTTGGAAATTTTACTGTGAATTTAGAACTTGTTTCAGAATATTCTACAGAAAGAAAAGTTGAAAAATAATTTATTTTCGACAATTAGCGACAAGTGATCTTTGGATATAAGTGAGAGTATGTATTATAAGCTTACTAATTTATTTGAGCATATAATAATCTAGTCCTAATATCGAAACTTTTATGTTTTTTTATTGTTTATAAGCCTGTTAGTTAGCATCTCTACTGATTTAGTGCTATTACGTAAAACAACGTGAAAGAAGCAATTAGCAAGTAGTCCCTTTATTAGGAAATTAATTTGTTGCTAGATTTTTGACATTTTGGTTAAATTCCAGATACATATATCGTCATTGCGGCTCATCTCTGATTCCAGAAAACAAAAGGAAACAGTGGGGACGCACGTTCTAATCTAACCTATTCTAATAAATTACCATAATTATTACCAACCAAATTATTAGAATAGGTTAGGTTAGGTTAGAACGTGCGTCCCCACTGTTTCCTTTTGTTTTCTGGAATCAGAGATGAGCCGCAATGACGATATATGTATCTGGAATTTAACCAAAATGTCAAAAATCTAGCAACAAATTAATTTCCTAATAAAGGGACTACTCGCTAATTGCTTCTTTCACGTTGTTTTACGTAATAGCACTAAATCAGTAGAGATGCTAACTAACAGGCTTATAAACAATAAAAAAACATAAAAGTTTCGATATTAGGACTAGATTATTATATGCTCAAATAAATTAGTAAGCTTATAATACATACTCTCACTTATATCCAAAGATCACTTGTCGCTAATTGTCGAAAATAAATTATTTTTCAACTTTTCTTTCTGTAGAATATTCTGAAACAAGTTCTAAATTCACAGTAAAATTTCCAACTTCTATCCATTAAAAACAGCGCAAAATATATCCATTCACGAAATAAAAATCTATCGCAGCGAACTTGGAAAGATAACGAAAAGATACAAGCAACAAACCGCACTGTACGAAATCTGGCGCGAACTGATGCCTATGGGATAAGCCGGAAATGTCAGGTGGCATTGAAACTTTCCTGCTAAATAT
>NW_019384752.1:485334-493346 GCF_000671375.1 Centruroides sculpturatus | reverse complement strand
AGCAAACAGTGGGGACGCACGTTCTAACCTAACCTAACCTATTCTAATAAATTATCATAATTATTACCAATTATATTATTAGAATAGGTTAGGTTAGGTTAGAACGTGCGTCCCCACTGTTTCCTTTTCTTTTTGCGAAATCAGAGATGAGCCGCCATGAGTCTACATATATGGATGTTAATCCGCGCGTCGGTTTTCCCCGTTTATCGCGGCGGAGCGGCCGCCGCCGTTCGCTCGCGTCGTCACGTGACACGTCGTCTCCAAAGCGGTCCGGTTTCGAGGCTAAAACAGGAAGAGCCGCCATGATGGTCTACGACCCTGGACATTAACCCTAATTTCGAAACATTAATGTTTTTTTTTATTGTTTATAAGCCTGTTAGTTAGTATCTCTACTGATTTAGTGATATTACATAAAACAACGTGAAAGAAGCAATTAGCGAGTAGTCCCTTTATTAGGAAATTAATTTGTTGCTAGATTTTTTTACATTTTAAGTGTAATTAGATGAAAGTAAATGGATGTGAATATAGTACATATACGTAAAATATGGCTAGACTAGTACAGTAATACCCCGAACTTACGCGATAGGCGGGAACGTGCGATAACCGCGTAAGTCGGAGTTTAATTTTGCAATTTGTGTAAAATCCAAGTCGGATGTACGTAAGCTAATAAATGTTCTCGTTAATCTTATCTCGGCTTCTGATTCGTTCACGGTTACAAGAAATTACCACATGGAGTCTCTCGAGTCTCCTTACATATAACAAACACAGAAATAAATAACACAAAATAAATTGTAGCTATGTGTCGATTCNATATTTTAATTACATATTAACAATTCAGGTATTGATATGAAGTAATGATAACGAAATTCATTAAGAAAATGTATTTCCAACAAACTTATACATGAAGTCTTTCTGTATATCAAAACAGAAAATTAAAATTAGAAAATTTCAGCAAATTCAAAAACTTTATTTTATTTTAAAATCAACCGTACTAATAAATGCCTTCTGTTTGTCTACAGAACTCCGTTTTTTTTAAATCGAAAAAAATACATCTGAGTATGAATATTATAATGTTTTTTAGATCTTGCTTCGAATAAATATCGCTGGGCGCAATTGACATTCTTACGTATGAGCCCGCGGATTTTAAACGGATTGTAAAAATTACAGTCGACCCCCTATAACGCGGTAGATACGTTCCGCTTTATAAGAATTTCGCGTTGTAGGAATCCTGAAATAAGTGAGCCAATCACAGCCTGTCCATGTGCAGTTTACGGACTACGACTGTTTGAAAGGTTTTCTTCCATAAAATTAATTAATCGATTCTAGACTAATTTGACTCGAACATTTCCAAATTACGTATAATTTTTTGGGAATAATTCGTATAAACTATGCTATAAACGAAAAATTGTAGGATTACTTACCGAGTGTGCACCATTCGACCACGCCATTACTTAAGCTCGTTTTCGTCGTGGAGCGGCGTACCAAACGGCGGCCGCGTTTTCTGATATGTTATTTTTCTGCGAAAAATTCGTTGAACTTTGGAGACATCATTAATATAAATAATTTTTATGGCCGTTGAATAAGAAATGTTTTTCTCACAAGAAATGCATAAAATTACAGTACTGTATTAGACTTACAGTACCTAATTCAGGCCTATATACTGTACAGACGATAGTAAACTCAACTTGCCCGCCTAAACTCTCCATAGCGTGGCGCTGAACGGCGGAAAGTAGTTCGGCTGCNTATTAGACTTACAGTACCTTATTCAGGCCTATATACTGTACAGACGATAGTAAACTCAACTTGCCCGCCTAAACTCTCCATAGCGTGGCGCTGAACGGCGGAAAGTAGTTCGGCTGCTTGTCCACTATTGCGATGACGTTTTACCGCATTTTACGAGTCTCTTTTAGCGTCTGTACACGAATGCGGTCGCAATTTTATCGCCGCGATATACGAATCCGCATTATTTAAACCCGCATTATAGGGAGTTTACTGTAATGTGAATTCTGTTTTTCGAAATGTAAACATCCACCAATAGAAAAAACGGAGAATCATCTGAAGGTCACCAATTGTAGCAACAAGTCAGTGGGAAAGTTGACACTTAGCTGTCAAGAATGCTTCGTCACCGTCAGTATTTGACGATCACGTGACCCCTTTCCCAGGACAATGAGATAAAAGCGCGAGCCACCAGTAGCTCGGGAGTTCTCATACAGAAGTCATACAGTGACCTTTCTGTCTTCCAGACTTCCACACAAATGACCCTATCCAACAAAAGGAGAAGACCCGGTTGGAAGACATGTAACGGCTCGGGAACTTCCATACATTATCACCGCCTGTAGCTCTCCACTCACATTATAGGTAATTATTAGGGAGCTGCGAACTCTCTCTCTCTCTCTGGAAAATAGGCCTATCTGGTAGATTAGCCCTTTGTAATATATTAGAGTTTGAAATCTCATCTTAATCGCGTTTAGCCGTATATAACCTGTCTATGTATCGAACTTTGTGTAGTGTCTTGTATCTTCTAGTTAGTAATAATATAAATGCTTTATTTTGTTTGTCAAACCTGTTTCCTATCTATCCAAGGACACCTATCGACTCGCTCACCCCCTCGCCACTGAATAAAAAGCCATCCGAAACGACAACNGTTTGAAAAGCTTTAAAAACCGATTGGGGTTTTTTATCTTTTATCGGTACGACATAACAATACTTAGTAAATACATCGATTACAGTTAGTAAATACTTTATTCCATTATTAAATCTAGAAAATTGTTTTAATACAACTAAATCAGCCTGCCATAAGTCGTTAAGATAAAAACTTATAGTTTTCGTCGCAAATATTTAATTCTTACAGGTTTATGAAGTTACTTGAGAAGACAACCATTTTTTAACAACAGATCGCGGCAAACTTGATTCTTTAACTAATTTACTCACACCACCAAAAGGCCCTGGAGATTTAGGATTATAGTATATCGATTTCAAAAGATTTTCCATTCGAGATTTTTCTTCCTCTTCCTCTTAGATTTTTTCGACTGATGAGAGAAAATTTCTTCGGNCACAAATGGAGACTTGGGGCTACCACCACACACAAACACCATTCATGCGATGTGTAGTTTTCGCGGAAAAGTGAAATATAGGAACACACATGTCCATTTATATATATATAGATATAGATATAGATTATATTATTTCTCTACACATTGTTCACAAAAAAAAAGTTACATTCGTCGTTTTTGGAAAAAGGATTTCTATTCTCTACGCTAAATCTTTTAAAATATTTAAATTCTTTTGAATTATTTAATATTAACACATAAACAGTGTACACATTTCGGAAAATTATAATAAATATTTCGCGAATCTATTCCGTGATTTCATCATAAATTGTCATTGCCGAAATGTTTTCAAAATTGTTTTAAAAAGCTGTTCATTCGAAAAGTATCTACACAGAATGTAAATGATATATAAGAAACAAGTCAGAATTACAATAATTGCACGTTTCGTGTATTGTAGATGTTTACATAAGCAAATGACTAGAATTATGGATGTTAAAAATTAAGAAATAGCTACTGCTCACAAAAGATGTTTACTTTTTTCTGATTTCTTGACTGTAAATCCGGATCCCTTCAGTCCAAAATTTTTTCTTTTTTCTTCACTTTTACTTCTTACAAGGGTTAAATTCCATTTGACTTTTCTGCAAATCTTCTACAACATAAAAAAGCAACAAAAATAATATTTGTCCACACTCTGACCAGATGCTTTTAGCCATTGAAGAAAAAAATTTTCTAAAAAGTAGCCTATTCAAAAAATTCCCTTTTAATACCCTAAGATTTAACTATAAAATTAGAAAATGGGGACAGTTAGCCGAGATTGACTATAAATAAAGCTTAACATTTTTAAAATGGCTTCACCAGTTTTTTACGGGATTTCATTAAGTGGCCAAATGCTTTAGTCTAGAGGTCTACATATATGTTAATCTGCCAATCTTACCATCCCAAAACCCAGCCGTATTTTATGATATAAAAGATAAAAATGATAGTCTACGGGTAAGACGAAATCCGCAAACGTGTTACTGTAAAAGCAAAGTCATATTGTCCAGATTAAATTTGTTCTTGGTTTATCCTTCTCTTATAGCATCGATCAAAACGAACGACTTAAAGTGCTCGTATCACAGTTGAAACAGCCATTTTACTTTGAATTTTGAAGTAACCGAATTCTTTTCCGTGTAAATATCTAAATCAGGGACGAGCAACACGCGGCCCGTTAAAAATGTTTATGCGGTCCGCCAAGCATTCAGGTTACGGTTACCCCACGGTTACGCGCGTTCAGTTACTCTCGCACTGTTTGTCGCGCGGGGTTCTATAGAACCCTGTTTCAAAATTCAATTTTTCAAAACGCATAGTTTTTTTCGCGATTTTTTCATTTTGGATGTTTGTGGGCATGTGTTTTTGATGTATTAGTGAAGAAAACTACTTCAAATATATCGTTTTTATTTATTCGTAACGAAAAACAGAAAGTCTCCCGTTTTTAGAAANTATATAGATATAGATATAGATATAGATTATATTATTTCTCTACACATTGTTCACAAAAAAAAAGTTACATTCGTCGTTTTTGGAAAAAGGATTTCTATTCTCTACGCTAAATCTTTTAAAATATTTAAATTCTTTTGAATTATTTAATATTAACACATAAACAGTGTACACATTTCGGAAAATTATAATAAATATTTCGCGAATCTATTCCGTGATTTCATCATAAATTGTCATTGCCGAAATGTTTTCAAAATTGTTTTAAAAAGCTGTTCATTCGAAAAGTATCTACACAGAATGTAAATGATATATAAGAAACAAGTCAGAATTACAATAATTGCACGTTTCGTGTATTGTAGATGTTTACATAAGCAAATGACTAGAATTATGGATGTTAAAAATTAAGAAATAGCTACTGCTCACAAAAGATATATACCTTCTTCTGATTTCTTGACTGTAAATTCAGATCCCTTCAGTCCAAAATTTTTTCTTTTTTCTTCACTTTTACTTCTTACAAGGGTTAAATTCCATTTGACTTTTCTGCAAATCTTCTACAACCTAAAAAAGCAACAAAAATAATATTCGTCCACACTCTGACCAGATGCTTTTAGCCATTGAAGAAAAAAATTTTCTAAAAAGTAGCCTATTCGAAAAATTTCCTTTTAATACCCTAAGATTTAACTATAAAATTAGAAAATGGGGACAGTTAGCCGAGATTGACTATAAATAAAGCATAACATTTTTAAAATGGCTTCACCAGTTTTTTACGGGATTTCATTAAGTGGCCAAATGCTTTAGTCTAGAGGTCTACATATATGTTAATCTGCCAATCTTACCATCCCAAAACCCAGCCGTATTTTATGATATAAAAGATAAAAATGATAGTCTACGGGTAAGATGAAATTTGCAAACGTGTTACTGTAAAAGCAGTCATATTGACCAGATTAAATTTGTTCTTGGTTTATGCTTCTCTTATAGCATCGATCAAAACGAACGACTTAAAGTGCTTGTATCACAGTTCAAACAGCCATTTTACTTTGAATTTTGAAGTAACCGAATTCTTTTCCGTGTAAATATCTAAATCGGGGATGAGCAACACGCGGCCCGTTAAAAATGTTTATGCGGCACGCCAAGCATTTTTAATAATGAATTTATTTTATCGACTTTCTCCCATCAATATATTGTTATAAAATTAATTATAATAAAATGGTAGTACATACTAAACCGAAACAATTTTTTGTGACGACTTGTTCAAACATGCAATACGAACGCGCCGCGTCTGTGCTTGTTTGTGTTTGCTTCTGTCACACAATCAGTCAGACTGGTAAGCTGTTAACTAGGAATTTTAGCAATTCTTGTGTTTCTTGAAAGGCGTGAGTGCAACATTATTGTCAAAAAGGTAATATTAGAGTTTTTTTTTATTCAAAATTAAGTTTTCCTACAATTTTTTTTAACTTTCAAATCTTTAATCCATAATAGCATGTTGGAAAAGCAAACAAAAAAACGGAAGGTTGTGGATGAGCACAGGCATTCCCAAGAAAAGTGAAAATTTGATTATTTTTTCACTTTCGTCGAAGATAAAGCTGTATGCTTAATATGCTCAGAGACTGTGTCGACATTAAAAGAATATAACATAAAAAGGCATTACGATACAAAACATGAACAACAATATAAAAACTTAACAGGACAACTCCGGATAGATAAGTTTAATCAAATGGAGAAAAACTTGGGAAAACAACAGGCTATTTTTAAAAATCAAGCTATTTTATCAAATACGGCAGTAAAGGCTAGTTTTGTTGTCAGTCAAATACTTGCAAAAAAAAATGAAACCCTTTGAGGATGGAGAGATGATAAAAAAATGTCTGATTGCTGTTTCAGAAATAGCATTTCCTGATAAAATAAATATTATTTCAAACATTAGTTTATCAACATTCACCATTGCAAGGAGAATTGAAGACTTGTCCGAGAACAGCAACAACGCTTCGTGAACGCATTGCAAAATTCGAATACTGTTCTTTGGCACTTGATGAGAGTTGCGATATTAGCGATACAGCACAACTGGCTATATTTTTACGTGGTATTGACACCAAATTTAATATTACCGAAGAATTGTGTTCACTGATTCCAATGCAAGGGACTACAACCGGCAAAGACCTGTACGATGAACTAAAGTCTGTGTTGGAAAATTTTTCAATTTCATTAGAAAAGATTATTGGTATATCGACAGATGGAGCACGAGCAATGTCAAGCATGGAGGTAGGAGTATCGGGAAGGCTATTTCAAGACATTAAGAAGGTCACAGGAAGGGAAATATTCGTTAACCACTGCATAATTCACCAGGAAAATTTGTGTGCGAAAAGATTGAGTTTGCCAAATGTCACAGTACCAATAATTAAACTAATTATTGGTACTGTGACATTTGGCAAACTTAATCTTTTCGCACACAAATTTTATAAAGTCACGCGCGTTAAATCACCGTGAATTTAAAGAATTTCTGAAAGATTTAGAAACTGAATATGGCGACGTGGTTTTTAATACCGAAGTACGTTGGCTTAGTAGAGGTGCAATACTAAAAAGAGTATAGAACTTAAAAAGCGAAATACAATTGTTCTGGATATGAAGGGATATACTGATATGATAGGGATGCCTTTTCTTATTTTGGTAATAAAGAATGGATGTGCGATTTTGGGTTTTTTATCGACATGACTCGGCATCTCAATGATCTTAATGTGGAACTCCAAGGCAAAGGACAGTTTATTCACAATTTGTATGATAAAATTCAGGGCATTGAGCGCAAATTAAAATTGTGGAAACAGAATCTTTTGCAGAATAACGTGTCTCACTTTCCACATTTAGAAAAAGAAAACATTACTACTTCTCAAAAATACGCACAATATATAAACATTTTAATCAACGAATTTCAATTACGATTGCAAATGTTCAAAGCTGAGAAGACAGCGGTTACCACGAAAATGTTTTCCTCGCCATTTAATATGGATGTGGATACAGTTTCCGAAGACTTTGAAATGGAAGTGATTGACATGCAGAATCATACCGATTTAAGAAATGTATTTTTCTCAGTAAACATCGAAATTTTTTATAAATCTTATGTGAGCCCTGAGAAATTTCCGCTTTTGACGAAAAATGCAAAGCAAATGATGTCTCTGTTCGGAAGTACGTATGTTTGCGAACAATTATTTTCAACCATGAAATTAATAAAAAATGACCACCGATCAAGACTGGGTGATGCACGATTAGAAAGCTGCGTACGCGTAGCTACCTCATCAATTCCGGCTGATATTGATCAGCTTGTATCGAAAAAACAGTGCCAAATTTCTCATTAAAAATTTCAAGTAAATTCGTTTTTCTGTTCTTTTCTTGTTTGTTTTTATTTTGCATTAAAATTTGTATATGAAATCTTTACTTTTTTTAAATTTTATATTTTTTTATTCTAATGTTTATTATAAATAAAGTTTTGTAAATTAT
>NW_019384752.1:472923-478118 GCF_000671375.1 Centruroides sculpturatus | reverse complement strand
ATGGAAACTTTATCTGGCTTGCATGAAATGTATTTTAATTAAATACATTATAATAGTGTTTCTAAATTTTGAAGTGGATTATTTTGGTATATAAAATTATTTTAGGAGTGCAACATAAAAAAAAAAAAACAAATTTTAACATTACAAAAACATTCTTCAATAGTTTATGCAAATGAACTTAACATTTATAAAAATGCTATATTATAGAACTAACTAAATCATTTAGCAAAATATTCTGAGTTAGTAGAATTATTCAATTTTTACATTTGAGTAGTCTGTATATAAACTCTTATCTCAGATTATACACTAACGATTTATTAGATTAAAATAAGATTGAAATAAATAATAAGTTAAACATGGAATGCAAAATTGTGAAAACTTACCTTTCTGGACTCATCCTGAAATACATATAGTATCCTGATTTATCATATATCCGCATTTGCTGTACAAGACTTCTATATTCGCCCTTTTCCTCTCGCTCCAATAAAATAGGACGAACCCAATACTTTCTTTTCATGCTGAACTTCTTATATGTCAGCAAAATTGTTGCACTTCTCTTTATTTCTGTCATAAAGCGTTTGACACCTTCGACATCGTTATTAATAATGCACTTGTTTAAGCTTATTAAAAGCGCTATGTACTTTTTTCTCGCAAATTTTAAAAATTTGCTATCAAAACGCTTATCAAAGAGGTTCGTTAACTGTCTATGACCTCTGTGCTGTTTATAAAATATTCCAATGGATATTGTTGCCAAAGATATGGCCTGACGATAAATTGTAGCATATTCAGAACTACAATTTCTGGATACGAATGAAATATGTTTTAAAACAATTCGAAATGCACGATCGCTTTCCAAGACGGCCATGTTTTCTGTTTATATTGAAAAACTTACCGTGATTGGCTAGTGTATTGATCTATAACACGCGTTGTGATTGGTCCTTATGAGTCGGCCACCGACATATAATCGTACACAGTGTGAATGCTTTTACTACTAGTCGGTCCGATTATAAAATCGGTCTGGTCGAACCGGTCGGACCAGTCGGTCATAGTGTGAAACAGCCCTAAGTGGTCATTTGGGATGAGCCCAGTAGCCCACTGCTAATCTCACAAATATACAGCCGATGTCCACCCTGAAGTTCCATTCTAAATATTGGTGAAAGAATTTTTGAACTCGGATGAGTAGTTTCGGAGATACCCGCTACATCCAAACTTACATACAAACATTACCTCTTTATAATATTAGTATAGCTAATTGTGATAATATGGTAATACTCGTGTTAAATACTTCAAAACATATAATGTTCGATAGATATTACAATCAATTAAACAGGGTCGTATTAAAAACGTTTCAAGTAAATACATTTATTTTTGTATAATAAGTCTTTTAGATGGTTTTAATTTTAATATAATTTCTATACAATATTAAATATAATAAATATTTGTATTATATAAAATTTATATACAAACCTCACGCTAAATATGATTTAGTGCATTACATTAATAGAAAGGAAAATAATAAATGATATTTCAATTTACTTGAGTAAATATCAATCTAAGAGAAACAAATATTAGAATATTTGGATCTAATAACATATATATAAAATTTTGAAAGTTTCCTTAATTGATAAACATAAATTCTATTCCTATTTATTAAAATGGATATAGAATGAGATAAATATTTTACACGTGCTGTTCCATATTTTTAAATTAAAAATTTATCATTAGAACAGCTTATTTGTATAATCGTTATTAATGTCAATATGTAAATGAATCCTAATTATGGAATTACATTAACTAGAATAACGTCATCTGCAGAATTTGCGAGTATTCTTGCTTTTACTTTAATGGCTTTTATGTACACATAACAAGGGAAAGTATTGGAATCGTATTTAATTTGGCCCTTTGAGTTCTATGCAAATCGCCACGTTTTGTGACCTCCTAAATCCAAAAAAAAATGAAAACAAAACAAAATGACATTGACATGTACTGTACGTAGTTNAATTTTTTAATTTTTTTATTCTAATGTTTATTATAAATAAAGTTTTGTAAATTATCAATAAGTGTTACTTTATGTGCGGCCCGCCAAAAAATTTTAAAATTTAAATTGGCCCGTTGATTAAAAAGGTTGCTCATTCCTGATCTAAATCGTCGGCTTGGACAAAAGTACAGTTACGAAATAACGAGATTTAGAAGTATAGGAGATCAAATTAACGAGGATTCACTATATGTCTTTGTGAAGAAATATATTTTACTAGCAAACCCCGCAACGCCTTGTTGTGGCTCAAAATGTATCTATTATAAATGTATAACACTTCCCCCGTGGGGGGGGAAATTTTTCGAAAAATCCCTTCTTAGTGTACATTCTCTCGACGTACCCTATTAAAACGCAATCAAAAATGCAAAAAACAGCATTTAAAATAGTATAAATAGAAGCAGAGTTCTTTACTGTAAGCCTTAATCCTAACCATCTCCCTTCAGTGGGAAAAATTTCGATACGTATATTATATAAAAACACGCGCGTATTCCAATACAGCGTTGTGTCAAAATTTCAAAGGAATCGGTAGGAACAAACGAACATTACATTTTTATTTATATAAATAGATAGAGGATGATCCGCTTTAGTTCATTTTCGCAGAAAAGCGTAATGCCTCGCAGAAAAGCAAACTTAGGGCGTCGTACTCGTAGCGCCATCTGTTGGACACAAAAGCCTTAACCTACATTATATCTTTTAATTTATACGAATGTTTAACGGAATAATATGTGAAATCCGCAATTTTTACGCCGATGTCGGAAAAATCTTTGTAAACAACTCCGATGGAAAAAACCCACTCTTGGTCAGAAGTATATCGGAGGTCACCGATTGTTTTCACATTATGGTGGGAAGTTGACAGTTAGTTGACCGGAATGTAAGTGTCAACAGAAGTCGATCACGTGACTTATTTCCCACGAATAACGTATAAAAGATCGAGTCCCCGGAAGCTCAGGGCGATCCCTCGGAAGTTATACTTGATAGATGTGCCATATTTGTCTCCATACTCCGGACCGAAAGGACATACGACCAACCATAGCCATTTGAACTTCCATCTCCATTAACGACCCTATTCAACGAACGCATATTAGACATATCCCCATAGAGGTATTTGTACTTTTTTGAGCTTTGTGAACTCTCTCTCAGACTAGCCTGGAAAGCTATTAGAGCGTCCCTTTTGTATAGTGAACGTATTTAATCGCATTTTACCTATGTATCCTAGCTTAGTTATAAAAATAAATGCTTGTTTACTTTTTAAACCTGTCTCCTGTCTCTGAAGGACATTTGACGACTTAACGACGCACTCCCCACTCAAATTTTTGCCCTCCTAGCCATCCGACAAGCCGAGAACGGGTTTTACTAACCTGTTGCAGAGTAAGGGCTGTTTCACACTATGACCGACTGGTCCGACCGGTCCGACTCAAGGTCGTGTTGCCATGGCAACAGCAGTCTGCCGACCGACTAGTCGTTCCATTCGGACAGATTTGAAAAGTTAAATATTTGTAGTCGGGTCGGAGCAGTCGGTGAGCTACAGCCAATGAGAGCTTCGAAGTTATAACCAATCAGAGTTTAGATTTNGTTACAAGTTTTTTTTTTACCAGTTATATACATAAGTATGGAATAAGTTTTTTGTACATATATACATAAATGTGAAATAAATTTTTGTACATATATAAACAATTTATGCGTATACAGATAATAAACGCATGTACAGTGAAAAAAAACTGAAATCTTAAAATGAAGTATATAGTGAAATTTAACAATTAATATGGTGTGTAACTTTCTCTGAGGACAAAATTGACCATTGGTTAACGTCAATACTTAAAGACGACTTCACAGACAGCGATGCTAATATGAGTTTATCATAATATATTATTTACCAAATGGTTTTCTTTAAAAACAAGCAATTGTTAATTGTGACATTGTCACAATGTTGGACTGCAATTTCTAATAATATCTTTAATTTAAAATATATCCTCTCCACCTCAAATTAGTAGGGACTTGCCCCCGGTACATCACACTTTTCCTTTAACAATACTTACAGTTGTGCCAGTCATATCTCTAACACCTTCCAGGGGAAGATTTTAATTGAAATAACGCAACTTCCGGTTTGCATCGGAAGTTATTATATAGTTAATTGGGGCTTTCTCCCAGAAAAGTTTCCGTATCGGTTTCCGTTCTCGAGATTAAGGAAGGACAGATCGAATTTATAGGTCTACAAATTGCAGTCCAAAAATCTTAATATGTAAATGTTATTACTTTTCATAACTTGAATCATAAAACAAAGTAAAAAAATTGAAATAAGTTAATGACAGTGGCATGTTATAGCTTCACGAATCCCATTTGAATTTAAATTAGGGATGCCCTACCCAGGCAAATGCATTTTTTGCCCATAGGTTAACACGCCACTGGTTAACAAAATTATTTTTTGTATATTTTTATTGTTCGATATACTGTTTTGTGTATAACGTTACTATTGCAAATTTAAATTTGTTTATTAATAATTTTATACAATGTTATACAATATAGAGGTCTTATGTATTATGTCTTATGTATTGTATAACAATACATAAGACTTCTATTCGTAAGAACTTTAATGATACATTAATACAAAATAACACAACTTTTATATTCAAAATTAATTTAATTATAATGAAAATTTTAATTGCAAACTTACTTTAATGCTATTTTAAATACGCATTCAACAATTTGTTTTTATTACAACTGCCACATAAACACATACGGCACACTAAATATAGCATAATGGCACCCGTATTCGAATGTTTACAGCTGTTATAAAATTTGATATTTTTATTACAACCTGTAGAAGCACAAATAGAAAAATTCATATATGAAAATAAAGATTGTTCTACACTTTCCATCAAAACAAAACACAGTTAAATACAACAGCAGTCGGCAATAAGCGGAAAAATAGCTTCATATAATTCTTCATAAGTATTTTTTGCATATTGTAAAAAATATATAAATTTCATATACGATTTTAAAATATTACTCCTAATTTTTCCAATTATTAAGCATCTCGAGAAGCAAGTTTTAAAGGGTCTAAATCAATATGTTTACAAACAATTCCTTGTAAAATTGTTAAGACCATTCAGTAGAAAATTATCACCATATACTTATCAATAGTTGTCTTTTCAGGTGCTGT
>NW_019384752.1:437107-471288 GCF_000671375.1 Centruroides sculpturatus | reverse complement strand
CGGGCGTCGCACCCATTGTAGACTCACCAACACTTACTTACTGGCGGGTGAGTCTCGTACGGAGCACCCTTCGAATACTATGACAAGAAGAGTAAGCTAGTTATTTTAAAAATTTGAAACAGCGTATTACGGGCCCCTATTACTTTTCGGTCCAACGTACTCGGGATGGACGGTGGCCGAGCGAATAAAACCATCCCTCGACCGCGCTGACCGACTGAAATTTTTCGCATTTTTTACCCTCGTGTAACCTAAATACGGACCAATTTTTATAGAAAAGTCCCCTAGGATGCGTCCCCGCTGGGCAGATAAGTCACGCGTTGCGTGGCGTCGACCCAACGAAGTCGCGTATTTGGTTAATACCGCCTTACGTCAGACTATGAGTAATAATACGAGGTATTTATCGCTACGTCATCACGATTATCGTCAAAATTCCGGGTGCTAAAAGATATATAAAGAAGTAAACGTTTCCACTACCGTACATACAATTGTTTCGTTTCGTCTGTGTATATTATCATTTTACGTCGAAATAACTTTACTTATTCGAACTATCAATATTTTTATAATTTTATAATCTACGCGAAGTGCCGTATAAATTCTTCTACGAAAGTTACGTTGGGTTGGCCGCAAGTTTTAATCAATAAATATAGTAGCTAGGTACAAAATTTATTGAAAAATAAGAATGATTTTGCAAAAGCGTCGTTATTATAAATGTAATTACAAGTAATCAAAAATATAAGAGAAGAATGATTAATTGAATAAAGAATATTCTCCGTAGATTACTCTTTTTAAATGCTTCGGTTGGGATCGACCGTCCTTTCCGTCAATAGACGTTTTATGTACTTTTGAATGTCGGTTCAAAATCGGTGCGTTAAGAAGCGACACTTTGCAAACTCACAGAAAGTTCATATAGCCGGTTCCACAACAGAAATACATATAAATAGGTTCGATTTGTAAGATTTGAAATCGTAATAAACGTGTAAAAATTTCAGCAACGAGTTTCAAAGAAAAAAAATAACCAGTGAGACATTAGTACAAAGTTAAAATTGTGTGTAATACCATCTGTTACCAGGGATCGTTTGAAAAACTTTTATATTATTATAAAACGGCAAAAAGCTTCATTTTGTGGATGCGCTCAACTTCGGTCGACATCGAATCTTTAAACAGTTAGCCTAATATGAAATGCAACAAGTTTTATTCATGTAAAAATTTATGCGCGGTTCAATTGTGAAAATTACGTGTACAGTTTTAATTGTTAAAGTAATTATAATTCTGCTTTGGACACGTATCGACTGCCATGCGGGTTTTGGTTAAACTTCAACCAACGTTTAGTGCATTCTAGTGACCGATATCCGTTACTTTGTAGTGAAACTTTTACTAGTAGAACATCGCTTGAAACACAGTCTGTATAGGCCTATTATAGATCGCTTTGGCCGGTTATAATCGTTTAAACAGTCTTTAATTAAACACGAGAACACTGGTTAACGTTTCGTTGTCATTTTGTCACTGCCGTTGTTCTACGCGCTTTAATCGAAATGGAAGAACGAATCTCGAACGCTGTCGAAGTATCCGTCCGTAAATTGGGATGGAAAGTCGAACTTAGTTGATTAAGGGCTGTTTCACACTATGACCGACTGGTCCGACCGGTCCGACTCAAGGTCGTGTTGCCATGGCAACAGCAGTCTGCCGACCGACTAGTCGTTCCATTCGGACAGATTTGAAAAGTTAAATATTTGTAGTCGGGTCGGAGCAGTCGGTGAGCTACAGCCAATGAGAGCTTCGAAGTTATAACCAATCAGAGTTTAGATTTATCCAATCTACGTCGAAGTTAGAAAATGGCGGAAACTATGGATTTCTCGGAGTGTTTAATAAACGAAGTCAGAACATATCCGTGGCTTTACGATATTCGGAGAGCCGATTATAAAGATAACATTAAAAAAAATAATTCTTGGAGGGAGATTTCCAAGAAACTAAACGTTGAAGGTACGTGATTGACTAATCTAATAATCTAATAATGACGCGATATATCTAATAAGTTATGACATTGTAAATGTAAAATATTTTTCAGAATCACTAGTGAAGAAAAGGTGGCAGAATATCCGCGACCAATATAGACGAAAAAATAAAGAGGAGAATCTTCCTAGTGGTTCTGGAGGTCGCAAGAGACAACAATGGGCATATTTTAATATGCTCTCGTTTCTGCGTCCAGGCATTGAACAAATAAAGTAACTTATTTGATTATTTATACAATAATTATCTATTTATTCAATTTTTATAATAAAAAATACTTTATCAAATATTTTACTTATTAAGCACAATAAGTAATTTTGTTGAGGAAAAGGAATCTTCCCCAAATCACATAAATCTGGGAGAAGCAAATACAGGAAATAATTCAGGTTTGTTTTAAATATATCCTTTTAATTGACAATATTCAGAAATTAATGTTTGATTCTATAGTTTTAGTACAGTACAAATTTAATAATCCCACAATAGATGATATCATACAGAATATGGTAAAAATTAGTTTTAGGAAATAAATGTATACATAGACAAATGATATAAAATTAACTTTGAGCTTAATTACTGCTCATAAGAAAGATATCAATTTATTATTTTTATAGAACTAGAATTTATCAATTATATATTAACTTATATTAAAGTTTTTGCTGTGTATCTGCTAATTAAAGCAGTAAAGTACACATAGATTTGTTTAATAAAATACATAAATGTACAGTACTGTACATTGAAACAATTTTATATGAAATAACATTCTTCATATCCTGCCCATTTATGTTGAGAATAACTTGTTCACTGTATTTTTTTTTTTTTTTTGAAGAAAAAATTAATATAACAAAAATTTACCATTTGATTAGATAGCTTTACTCAGTATGACTCCTATAAGCATTTAAAACAAATTGATATATTTTAACTATTTGCATATTACATGTTCACAGCATTTATCTTAAAAATTTTAAATGTATATTTTACTTTAAATTTTATAGAAGACTCAAATAAAGAATTTGAAAATGTACAGTCTAAAACATTTGAAATGTCCTGCCCAGATACCATTTTAACCACAGAAAACAATGACATAGATGACTGCCTAAAGGCTTGCACTTCAAGTTCAAGTGGCTCAAGTAAGTAAATATAATTTAATTTTATCATTTTTTACAAGTTTTCTTTTTCTATAAATGATAATTTGTAATTTCAGGTGGATGTAACAAAAAGAAAAGAAAAAATAATTGGGAGAAGAAATTTTTATGCGTACTTAAAACTACAAATACTCCCATAGTGGAAACTAAACATGATAGTGATTATTACTACTTCATGTCACTGTCAGAACGTTTCCGCGAAATAAAATGTAAAAAAAAAAGGAATAATTTACGGAAAAAAATTGAAGAAGCCTTTGCAGAAGCAGAGGAATCGGAATAAAAAAGTTTATTTTTATATTTCATGTCAGTGTCAGAACATTTCTGCAAAATAAAATGTAAAAAAAAAAAAAAAGAATAATTTACGGAAAAAAATTGAAGAAGCCTTTGAAGAAGCAGAGGAATCGGAATAAAAAAGTTTATTTTTACAGTTTTTTACTAGACTAATTTATTTAGACAATTCTGGAGTTGATCCTCTTGTCACAACTTCATTCTGCCAAGGAAGTCAACCTTGTTCGCTCATAAAAAAGTCTTGAAATAATTCGCGAACTTTCTTCGCATCACTACCACTATTTTTAAAATAGCACATAGTAATGTCTGCCATTGCTTCGTTTGTTTCTGTTTCATAACGCCACTGACCAGGTTTTATTTCACCATTAAACCCTTCTGAATCCACATAATTACTGGTGCAATAAGCACCTTCCTGGGACAGACATCTTATATCACACGTCCTGAGGTAAATATGTAGGCATACTGTTGCCTGTACAAATTTTACAACATTTTCAGGATTAGCATTAATAATATTTTTATATATGCGCCACCTGGCTGCTAATATCCCAAATGTATTTTCAATTATGCGTCTTGCACGAGACAAGCGATAATTGAAAACTGCCCGTTCAAGAGGTAGATTCTTACCAGGGTAAGGACGTAATAAATTTGGAAGGAGAGGAAAGGCCTCACCTCCCATAAAACAATATGGAACTTTAATATTTGATCCTGCCAATTTCTCATCCGCAGGAAAATCCAATTTTTTTTGTTCAATTAATTTTCCAAATACAGAATTACTAAACACCCTCCATCACTAGATACCGGGTGCACCTATGTCAACAATTGTAAATCTGTGTTCAGCATCACACGCAGCCATTAAAATGATGCTATTTGTACCCTTGTAATTATGATAGGCGGTACCAGAATGTTTTGGTTGCTGAATAACAACATGTTTACCGTCTATTGCTCCTAAGCATTGGGGGAAGTTGGAATACATATTAAATTTTTCACTTATTTCAATAAAATTTTCTTTATCAGGAATCTGAAATAATAACATTGTTAAATTTGAAATGATATATACTTTAAAAATTCATGAAAAGTATAATGTTTACCTTCAAATATTCACTAGAAAGCACGGTCCATATTGCATCATATACTCGTTTCACTATATTATGTGTTGTTGAAACACCAATGCGATAATTTAATGCACATATTTGTTGTTCTCCTCCATGTGCAAGAAATCTGTTTTGTTAACCAAGAAAAAATTGAATTAATAAAAAGTTACAAAAAGTAAACTACTATTTAAAATTAATATGCAGTTCAATCAACCAGAAGAATTTAAGATGATAATGTCTATAAGGAAAATCTGAAATACTATTTTCCTTACAGGCAACCTTATCTAGATTCTTAAAGATTAAGATTTTTCAGATTAACTGGTTAGTGCAATTGTAATTATTTGCAATGTAATATAGAAAAATTGAACTAACCAGTATTATTTGTAACATCTAATCCACCTGACTTATTTTTTAAGCATGTTAAATAAGAATTATAGTTATAGAAATATGTTACAATTTATTTTGCTAAAATAAATATAACATATACAAATACTTTGTTTTGGAATTATATAGATATTAAAACTTGATTGTAAAGCCTCCTAAATGATACAAACCTTAATGTCAGTGCAAGTTGTTCAGCAGGTGATATGCTTCTCCTATAAGTTGTATTTTTACATGTAATTAGTGGGCCAATTTTGCTCAACAATTCATCAAATCTAAAAATACAAATAAATATTATTGAAAGTCATTCATAAATTCAATTTTCATCTGTTATGGAAACTTTATCTGGCTTGCATGAAATGTGTTTTAATTAAATACATTATAATAGTGTTTCTAAATTTTGAAGTGGATTGTTTTGGTATATAAAATTATTTTAGGAGGGCAATGTAAAAAAAAAACAAATTTTAACATTACAAAAACATTCTTCAATAGTTTATGTAAATGAACTAACATTTATAAAAATGCTATATTATAGAACTAACTAAATCATTTAGCAAAATATTCTGAGTTAGTAGAATTATTCAGTCTTTACATTTGAGTAGTCTGTATATAAACTCGTATCTCAGATTATATACTAACGATTTATTAGATTAAAATAAAATTGAAATAAATAATAAGTTAAACATGGAATGCAAAAGTGTCAAAACTTACCTTTCTGGACTCATCCTGAAATACATATAGTATCCTGATTTATCATATATCCGCATTTGCTGTACAAGACTTCTATATTTGCCCTTTTCCTCTCACTCCAATAAAATAGGACGAACCCAATACTTTCTTTTCATGCTGAACTTCTTATATGTCAGCAAAATTGTTGCACTTCTCTTTATTTCTGACATAAAGTGTTTGACACCTTCGACATTGTTATTAATGATGCACTTGTTTAAGCTTATTAAAAGCGTTATGTACTTTTTTTCTCGCAAATTTAAAAAATTTGCTATCAAAACGCTTATCAAAGAGGTTCGTTAACTGTCTATGACCTCTGTGCTGTTTATAAAATATTCCAATGGATATTGTTGCCAAAGATATGGCCTGAAGCATATTCAGAACTACAATTTCTGGATACGAATGAAATATGTTTTAAAACAATTCGAAATGCATGATCGCTTTCCAAGACGGCTATGTTTTCTGTTTATATTGAAAAACTTACCGTGATTGGCTAGTGTATTGATCTATAACATGCGTTGTGATTGGTCCTTATGAGTCGGCCACCGACATATAATCGTACACAGTGTGAATGCTTTTACTACTAGTCGGTCCGATTATAAAATCGGTCGGGTCGGACCGGTCGGACCAGTTGGTCATAGTGTGAAACAGGCAAGTATCCCTCAAACGAGACAATTTCCTTACAACACCAAGGAGTGGACCATTCTAATTTTAACAGATATTGACCGGACATTGAATATCAGAGTAATGCGGTCCGATGGGTCAGAGGAGGGTCCAGATAACGACAAAAAAATACATACACTGATTGCGACAAAACTGGAGTGTCAGAGCGCTGTAATGCGGTCCGACGGGTCAGATGAGGGACCAGATAACGACAAAAACATACATACACGGATTGCGACAACAACTGGAGTGTCGGAGTGCTGTAATGCGGTCCGACGGGTCAGAGGAGGGACCAGATAACTACATACACAGATTGCAACAACAACTGGAGTGTTGGAGCGCTGTAATGCAGTCCGACGGGCCAGAGGAGGGTCCAGATAATGACAAAAAATACATACACAGATTGCGACAACCAGAGCCGGCCCTACCTAAGTCTCATAAGTGAACTCTTCCCCTGCCCCGCCTATTGGCACTACAGGGTTAAAGAGGCTATGTCTTATTCATCAAGTTAGGTCTGTTTCTGTTGCAGAACTTAGGAACGACAAAGCTGGGCCCTGCGGTACTTCCTTCGGTCTCCCGTCCGTACCCCGGCCCAGCTCACTAACTTGGCATGACTTTATGTTGTGCAGCCTGTACTGCACTTTTGGTCCACTGACTAAACCTTTCCAGCTCACTTACATGTAATGTAACTTGCTTTTATAAGAGAACAGACAGCGGGGTCCCCTACCCTACAAGAAGAGGGGGCCCAGCCTAGTGCGTCCACTAGGCAGATAGATCATAGGTTTATGATCATTTCCATCAAATCCTTTAGTTTCTTTAAGTTTCCTTTACTAGCTGCTAGCTTACTAGCTGCTAGCGTTTACTAGCTCAGGTGGCCTAGACCAGTCGACTTGGTCGGCCCCTTGGCGGAAATCCTCTGTAAGAGGACAGTCAAGTACATAGTGTCTCGCATCACCGCGAGGACACCCACAGGAGCAGCTACTATCTCCATGTCCGAATCTAGACATGAAGTGGGGAAACCTCCCGTGGCTGGTCAGTATTTGGGTCGTGAACCAATTGCAACACACTGGAGTGAGGCTAACTACAGGCACAAAGGCATAGGCTGGCCTACCTACTGTACTTTGAGTCCAGCGCTCTTGCCAGTTGATCATTGAACTTTTCAGCAAAGTCCCTTTAATATAAGTAGCCGAGGGTTCCACCATCCTCGTTATAAATGGGCCGCTGGCTCCCACCTTTGCCAGCTGATCAGCACGTTTGTTGCCCAGGATCCCGATGTGGCCTCGGACCCACCGCAGGGTGACGTGTCGCTCGTGCCTCGCCCTCAGTACCATGCTTCTGATCTCACGTACCAGCGAATCGCGATGGTACCTGTCTTTCAAAGCCTGTAGCAACGACTGGCTATCAGAGTAAACCGTGACCAGCTCTGGACCCGGATGTAATAGGATCCACTGGGATGCCCCCTCCAGGGCCACCAGTTCCGCCTGGAACATGAACGCTTCCTCGTTCAATCTGACTGACTGTTTGTACACTTGCACTTTGTCACAGAAGACACAGTACGCGGCACCTACTAAGCTGCCATCTTTTGAGCCATCGGTGTATATTTCAACAACCGTACCAGTCAGTTCACCGACGTCCCAGTCGAGTCCGATCCGTTGGGCCGGATGGACTTTAAAGACATCCACTCGATGTCTTAGCCTGACTGGGTACTTCCGATTACAATGCATAGCCTCTATTCCTTCTACTGTGGTTCGGTAGAAGGCCGCCTCTTGGCTGATGACCAAGGGCAGCGGGAGCAGCCCGGCCAAGACCAGGGCCGCATTCGTGGACACAGATCAGTACACTCTCGTGATCCACAGGGCAGCGGGTCTCTGAATCGTGAACAGCGTCCTGCTCTGTTTGACATTGGCAGAATCTTTCCACCATACACCGCAGGCGTAGCAGATGACGCGCTCTACGCACATCTTATAGATGGCTCGAAGCGCCTCTCGCTTAAGCCGTAGTCCTATCTTGCTAGTCTCAATAGTGCCGCTATCATGAGGTTCGTCTTTTCTCGAATGTTCCTCAGATGGGGCGTCCAGCATAGTGTCTGATCGATGGTAACACCAAGGTACTTAAGCTCACTCACCCTTCTGATGGGGTTTCCCCGGATCCGGTATATTGGTCAACGGGCCAACACTCCAGTCCAGGCCCTAGGATCAGGGAAACCTTATTAAAAACGTTATAAATGACAGTGCACATGGCCTTCTGACAACGGTTGTCAGTCTTCCCAAGGAGCTTGGTCAGCTCCTCGTGAATACCATCGAACGCCACCCGCCTGTCCTTAACCGTTTCTAGCTTTTCCCGTGTCTCCACAGGCGCCGACAACGGTGTTTTAGCTTTTGCTCCCGAACTTATTTTCTCGGGTGCCACTACGGTAGGGCCCTTTTTCTTCTTGAACCCGCCTTTGTTTTTGCTGGAAGGTTCCCTTCCAGCACGGTCGCCGCGGCCTTCACGGGTTCACCCTTAGGTTTGTCACCTTCGGGTTCCACCGTTTTGGCCTTGGCCGCCATTGCCCGTCTTTGTCTCCTCCTGGCTTTGGAGTTGGAAGGTGCGGGCTTCCACTCGCTCACCTCTCCCGAGGAGGCAGAATCGAATACTTCTCCAGAAGTGGATCCAGACGAGTCCGAATCGGAGTCGCCGGTCCCTATCGATACAGGGACTGTATCTTTGGGCCCATCACTGGGCTCGTGCAGCTGATCATTGGCGGGCTTGTGTGACCGCAAAGTCCTCCTCTCCATAGGCTTGGTGCTCGCCATTTCACCGCCTGCTGCTCTTGCTCCCTCCACCACGCTATCACTCAGATGGCCAGAAACGCTGGGTATATCGTCTGCACGAGACACACCCTTCGAACACACACACACAGTTTCTGTTTTTGTCATCATTAAATAGAGTAAAAATAAGAGGGGATTAGGGTGATCTCGACCTTTCACAGGTGCCCTGAATCCGTTCAAGAATCAAAGTATGCGTTTCAGAGCCAGCTCTGACTTCGGGCTCACTGAGGGCTCATTTTGGCCCTCTTATTGCTGGGTCGTCACTGCTTGGCCCGCTGCCGGGACAGCTACCTATTTAAGTTGTCATGTCACAGAGGGTAGGAAACCAAGGTTAATTCTCGTCAATGTCCCTAACTCTGTTGATAATAAAAACTTACTTGAGACAATGTATAATCAAAATGATATTCTGGAACAAATCAACAAAGACGAATTTATAGAGAAATGTAGGATTAGTACAACCATTTTCAAAGGAAATATAAAAGAGAATTGCAGACATGTGGTGCTTTCTGTCGCATCAAACATCAGAAATATACTAATTCAACATAGATATATATCGCTTTCATGGGAGAACGTCAAACTAGATGATTATGTACCTGTAATCAGATGTTTCCAGTGTGCAGGCTTCAATCATATGGCGAAAGATTGTAGAGAAAAGACATATTGCAGTCACTGCACTAAAAATCATAGATATAACGAATGTAATGATAAACAGAATACACCCTGCTGCATAAATTGCATAAAACATAATAGAGACCAGCCAGCGACAAAAAAGGTTTTAACTAATCACAACGCATACGACAGAACATGCCCAATACTACAAAAACTGAGAGCACAGAGAATAAAACAGACAGATTATGGCATCTATGGGATTCTGCAAACAAACAAGTACATCTTTACAAAACAGTAGTTCTGGGATACTATTTCAAGGAACAAACATTAAGGTGCAAATCAACACAGAAAAATGCAAAGCAGCTTCATCTCTTCTAATAAATACAGTAACGGAAAAGAAAATAGACATTGTGGTTCTTCAAGAGCCATACACATTGAATGGAGGAATCGTCCGTTTCGGCAATTGGAAGGTTTTCCCTCCTAAAGGACTATACAATAAACCTAAAACAGGGATCCTCTCCCCTCACAGAGATATAAACATGGATTTTTGCCCGGTTCTAAGCAAAGAGAATATAACTACAGTACAGATTTCCACCAATAATACTTCTTTATACATTACTTCTATATATTGTTCGCCAGATGATGACATTCTAGAACTTCTTACAAACCTGGACATCATTAACAAGCAAATAAACAACTCACCATGGATCTTAGCAGGAGATTATAACGCTAAGTCTCCGACATGGTTCAGCCCAGTGGAGGACATTCAGGGGCAGAAATCTAATAGACTTTATGGCAAGCAATAATATGGTCTCTTGTAACACTAGTAACTTACCAACTTTTTTCTCCAATAGGGGAGAAAGTTGGGTGGACGTATGTGTAGCCAATCAAAATGTGATCAAATACATGGATAAATGTGAGACTGTGGATGACATCACCGCAAGTGACCACAGATACATCATATGGAGCCTTACAAATACTCCTGCGCAACATACTGATAACAACATCAAGAAACATACAGAATGGAATACTTTTAAAAACTACTTCAGCAACCTATGTGCCACACAGCAAATAAATAACATAACAGATATTGACATCTTAGCTGAACATCTCAACAGTTGTATCATACAAGCTTATAATCACTCTACGACTTATACGCAAGTTAAAACTAAAAACGCACACTGGTGGAACAATGAGCTCTTCATTTTAAGACAGAAAACACGTAAATTACAAAAAAGATATCGTTCAGAAACAGATCCGGAGAGAAAGAAAGAAGAAATGAATATCTTAGGTGTTTTAATAACTACAAAACAAAAATAAATAGAGCTCGGAGTCAGGCGTGGCAACAATTTTGCACTCAAAGAAGTAAACAAAATGTATGGAGTGAGCCATACTACATGGTATGTAGGAAAAAGACAAGAAGTGAAATCCCAGCAAACATTTTGAAAACTGACGGAACATACACAAATGGGTATGCAGAAACTGTCAACTACTTAATGGACACACTACTTAATGGAACAACAAGCTCTTCATTTTAAGACAGAAAACACGTAAATTACAAAAAAGATATCGTTCAGAAACAGATCCGGAGAGAAAGAAAGAAGAAATGAATATCTTAGGTGTTTTAACTTTCCCAGCGACAGAGAGGAAGAAGATAACAACATACAAGAAAGGATTAGATTGAATACCTACAGTCCTCCGGAAACGGAAAATGACAGACCGTTTACATTTGTGGAAATTAAAAGAGCCATAACTTCGATTAAGAATAAAAAAGCGCCTGGACCGGATGGAATTACACCGGAAATGCTAAAGCATGCATTTTGTGCGGTTCCAATGGCATTCTCATACACGTATAACAAATGTCTTGAAACAGGGATTTTTCCAAGAATATGGAAACAGGCGGATATTAAATTTATCCCAAAGCCAAGTTTGAATGGAGACTTTAAAACTAAAGATTATAGTCTATTGTCGGTACCAGGTAAGTTACTCGATGGTTTAATAATAGACAGAGTAAATTTCCATCTATATAATAATAACTGGAAGAGTGAAAATCAATATGGATTTACTAAAGGACGTTCAACTTATCACGCGATATATAAGCTCATTAACTTTGTCAAAAATGCTTGAATCGACAAGAACATGCCCTAATTGTGTCCATTGACTATAAGAATGCGTTTAATATGCTTTGGTGGACAGCACTCTTTTGTCAACTAAAAAAGGCCAGATGCCCTAAAAATCTTTTTGCAATCCTTAATAACTACCTATCAGAAAGAATTGCTGGGGTCTACCACCATAGAGGCAACATCATTCGCCCCATAAATAGAGGATGCTCACAAGGGTCGAGATCGGGCCCAGGATTGTGGAATATTGTATGTAATGATCTGCTCAAAATGAACAACAACAATGAAGAAAACTGGCTGATACAAAGCTACGCCGATGATACGGTTTTAATGATGTCACATAAAAACGGTGAAAGGTTGCAGGAGAAGGTCAATGGGATACTTAGTAAAATATATGAATGGGGAACGCTGAATAAACTTGAAATAAATTACGACAAATGCGAAAGTATGGTACTTACAAAGGGAAAACAACTGCAAAAAGCTTTTAAAATACTCATAAATGGAAAAAGAATAAAAAATGTCAATGAAATTAAATATTTGGGATTAATAATTGATAGAAGTCTCAATTGGACTAAACACAGAGTATATGGCAGGAAAAGTTCGCAAAATAATGAATACCATGCTCAGCATTGCCCATAAAGAATGGGGCCTAAATCAAAAGGCGATTGTAACGTTAAACAAAGCCTGCATAGAACCGGCTATCCTGTACGGTGCACCTTTCTGGGGTGAGAAAATTGATAAGATCAACATCAAACGCAAATTAAACTCGATACAAAGACCTTTGCTTATTAGACTATGTAGAGCATACCGGACGACGTCAAACGCCGCACTTCAGGTACTTGCAGGGTGTGCTCCACTACACTTGAAAGCCAAGAAATTAACATGGACATGGACACTTAAAAATATACTCATTACTGACGACGGCAACAATAACCTAAAGAAGTATGCAGAGATAGGAATTCTCCATAACCTAGACTACACTTTTCTCAAAAACTTTGTGCAGGAAGGCATAATAAAAAAGATTAATACCTATACTCATCCTGCAAGCAATAACAAAGTGGAGATAACAGAGGTTAATGCAGACTCAATTCCTAAACATCTCATATTTACGGACGGCTCTAAAAACAATAATAATGTAGGAGTAGCATTCATCCATTTTATACACGGCAACTCACAGTACAGACACGAAGCTGGTTTTAAACTGGTTAGCTACACCACGGTGCCAGAAGCTGAAATATATGCCATCTATCAAGCCATCTCTTATATCTACACTCTTAAAAATTACAGAGGACATTTGAGAATATGCACCGATAGCAAAACGGCATTACGCAGGATAAATAGTGAAAATTCAAAATGCTACACGACAAATCTTATTCGGAACAAATTGACTAATTTGCACAGCTTTAAGGTGAGTTTCGCCTGGGTGAAAGGGCATTGTGTAATTCAAGAAAATGAGGCAGCTGATAGACTGGCGAAGCAATTTGCAAAGAGTGAACATAACATCATATATACTGAACTCACGGAAAAGAATATAAAAAACTTGCTTCAAGAAACCGTCATCCAATTATGGCAAATGGAATGGGAGAAAGGATACACGGGGAGAGTAACATATGGTTTCATACCAAACATTCAACATCGTCTCAAAATGAAGCATCTGAATATTAACAACATAATGTCACAGACTTTAACGGGTCATGGAAATCTCAGACAGTACCTGCATAGATTTGGATTAAGAGACAACGAACTTTGTGATTGTGATGGTACATCTCCTCAAGACATCAATCATCTCATATTCAGCTGCAACCTTTTTGACAGGGAGCATAGCTCTCTCATTCAAAATACTATTCAACATGGCCTTAATTGGCCATGTCAGCCACATCATTTTGTGAACAATAGTGATCTCTATCATGAACTACAAACATATATCACCAGAACCAAAGCACTAGAGACTAACTTCAGAAGAACATAATTGTGCATTAGCATCATCGCCAAAAGAATGTATGTTTATCCATGAGGTAAACTTTAGAAAAGGTGTTTTGAACAATAACATTTGTGAAACATTGTGATAGTGTATGGATTACAAAAATTTAGTACATTAATTCTGCATCAATTTTAAAGGAACAGCATCCTCAACATTGTAAAGAACAGCAGAATTCAATACAGATAACTTGCATCGACAGAAGGAGATCATAAGAAAAGGTCTCGAACTTTGCTCCAGGTTATCATCATTGACAATACAAGTAGTGATGACATGCAGAAACAATGTGTTCTTCACTTGGCGATTTAGTCAACTACTGCAGAACTATTTAAGTGATATCGGCAGTTTCTTTTATGTTTATAGTGTTTATAAGTAAAGCAACAAATACACTATTAATTGTTATGTATTTCATTATTGATCAAGAAATCGATAATTAATCTTACAAATGTTGAAATACCAAATGATTATTTAAGGATTCTTTCTTTTGGTACGAGTATGAATCTTCCAATGAATTTTAAGAATTTGCCAATAATAGCGGAAACAGAACATGCAATAAGGAAACTTCCAGGAAGTAAAGAGTAACAAACAAAACTAAGAACAACCATAAGTAAGGATTTAAGTCAATTTAAAGGTAAAAATAAAAATAGTGGTTATATAATAGATAAAAAAGCTGTTAAAATAGTTTAAAAAATGAAAATATTAAACTTTTTAATAAAAAACATATTTCTTTAGTTATGGCAGATAAATCAAAGCAGTTGGTGATTATAAAAAAGGAGGAATTGTTATCTAAAAAATTAGAAATAATTTCATCAGATGATTATGAATTATTACCAAAAAATCCTATTGTAGAAATTAAAAGCAATCTTACTAAATTAATTAAAAAATATAAGAATGAAATTCCAGCCAATCAAGTCAAGAATATTTTGGACTTTAATAATGTAAGAGAACCTAAGTTAAATGTAAGAATTAAAACACATAAGCCTGGTAATACTTGCAGACCCCTTGTGGATTTTAGAAGAACTATTTTATATAATTTGGAATGTTTTTTAAAAAATTTCTTTCAGAATATGGAGAAATCAACCTATAGTATACAAAATACAGAAGAACTAATTAACGGATTGTTAAAAGGTAACTATAAAAAATCTTTTCGTATTATGAGTTTGGATATAAAGTCTATGTACCCGTCTATCACTTTAGAAATGATAATAGAAAGTCTCAAAACATATAACGTTCCTGAATATATAATAGAACTTGTAAAATTTGTATTTAATAATAATTACTTTAAAATTTCTACAGAGTATTATAGGCAGAAGAAAGGTATTGCCATGGGATCGGTTATAGGACCAAAATTGGCTGATAACTATATGAATAAAATAGATGAAAGAATTTCAAGTCTAACAGGTATTAAATATTATGCAAGATATGTAGATGACATAATAATAGTTTATGATTCTCAAATAGTTTCATCCAAATATATTGAGGAATATGCAAACAGATTACATAAAAACTTAAAGTTTACAAGTGAAGATGAACAACAAAATGAAATGAATTTCTTAGACGTCACCATAAAAAGAGAAGAAACAAGTGTATCATTTAGTAAGTATGAAAAACTATGTAATAATGGTAAAACTATTAACTTTAAATCTTACTGTCCTTTAGAAAATAAAAAGAACGTCTTTAATATGGAATTGAGATATTAAATCGAATAACTCAGCAGGAAAACAGACATCGAAGTAAAACAATTGTTTAAAAAATTTCAGTTAAATGGTTATCCAAAGTATATTCTCTGTAAGTGATACAATTTATATTTAAAATGTAAATTTAATGTTAAAAACAGCATAGAAGATATTTCTAATGTAAAGTTTCCTTATGTTACTAATGTTTTTGAAAAATATAAACCAATATTTAAAAAATTTTCTNTGTTTCCAGTGTGCAGGCTTCAATCATATGGCGAAAGATTGTAGAGAAAAGACATATTGCAGTCACTGCACTAAAAATCATAGATATAACGAATGTAATGATAAACAGAATACACCCTGCTGCATAAATTGCATAAAACATAATAGAGACCAGCCAGCGATAAAAAAGGTTTTAACTAATCACAACGCATACGACAGAACATGCCCAATACTACAAAAACTGAGAGCACAGAGAATAAAACAGACAGATTATGGCATCTATGGGATTCTGCAAACAAACAAGTACATCTTTACAAAACAGTAGTTCTGGGATACTATTTCAAGGAACAAACATTAAGGTGCAAATCAACACAGAAAAATGCAAAGCAGCTTCATCTCTTCTAATAAATACAGTAACGGAAAAGAAAATAGACATTGTGGTTCTTCAAGAGCCATACACATTGAATGGAGGAATCGTCCGTTTCGGCAATTGGAAGGTTTTCCCTCCTAAAGGACTATACAATAAACCTAAAACAGGGATCCTCTCCCCTCACAGAGATCTAAACATGGATTTTTGCCCGGTTCTAAGCAAAGAGAATATAACTACAGTACAGATTTCCACCAATAATACTTCTTTATACATTACTTCTATATATTGTTCGCCAGATGATGACATTCTAGAACTTCTTACAAACCTGGACATCATTAACAAGCAAATAAACAACTCACCATGGATCTTAGCAGGAGATTATAACGCTAAGTCTCCGACATGGTTCAGCCCAGTGGAGGACATTCAGGGGCAGAAATCTAATAGACTTTATGGCAAGCAATAATATGGTCTCTTGTAACACTAGTAACTTACCAACTTTTTTCTCCAATAGGGGAGAAAGTTGGGTGGACGTATGTGTAGCCAATCAAAATGCGATCAAATACATGGATAAATGTGAGACTGTGGATGACATCACCGCACGTGACCACAGATACATCATATGGAGCCTTACAAATACTCCTGCGCAACATACTGATAACAACATCAAGAAACATACAGAATGGAATACTTTTAAAAACTACTTCAGCAACCTATGGGCCACACAGCAAATAAATAACATAACAGATATTGACATCTTAGCTGAACATCTCAACAGTTGTATCATACAAGCTTATAATCACTCTACGACTTATACGCAAGTTAAAACTAAAAACGCACACTGGTGGAACAATGAGCTCTTCATTTTAAGACAGAAAACACGTAAATTACAAAAAAGATATCGTTCAGAAACAGATCCGGAGAGAAAGAAAGAAGAAATGAATATCTTAGGTGTTTTAATAACTACAAAACAAAAATAAATAGAGCTCGGAGTCAGGCGTGGCAACAATTTTGCACTCAAAGAAGTAAACAAAATGTATGGAGTGAGCCATACTACATGGTATGTAGGAAAAAGACAAGAAGTGAAATCCCAGCAAACATTTTGAAAACTGACGGAACATACACAAATGGGTATGCAGAAACTGTCAACTACTTAATGGACACACTACTTAATGGAACAACAAGCTCTTCATTTTAAGACAGAAAACACGTAAATTACAAAAAAGATATCGTTCAGAAACAGATCCGGAGAGAAAGAAAGAAGAAATGAATATCTTAGGTGTTTTAATAACTACAAAACAAAAATAAATAGAGCTCGGAGTCAGGCGTGGCAACAATTTTGCACTCAAAGAAGTAAACAAAATGTATGGAGTGAGCCATACTACATGGTATGTAGGAAAAAGACAAGAAGTGAAATCCCAGCAAACATTTTGAAAACTGACGGAACATACACAAATGGGTATGCAGAAACTGTCAACTACTTAATGGACACACTACTTAATGGAACAACAAGCTCTTCATTTTAAGACAGAAAACACGTAAATTACAAAAAAGATATCGTTCAGAAACAGATCCGGAGAGAAAGAAAGAAGAAATGAATATCTTAGGTGTTTTAACTTTCCCAGCGACAGAGAGGAAGAAGATAACAACATACAAGAAAGGATTAGATTGAATACCTACAGTCCTCCGGAAACGGAAAATGACAGACCGTTTACATTTGTGGAAATTAAAAGAGCCATAACATCGATTAAGAATAAAAAAGCGCCTGGACCGGATGGAATTACACCGGAAATGCTAAAGCATGCATTTTGTGCAGTTCCAATGGCATTCTCATACACGTATAACAAATGTCTTGAAACAGGGATTTTTCCAAGAATATGGAAACAGGCGGATATTAAATTTATCCCAAAGCCAAGTTTGAATGGAGACTTTAAAACTAAAGATTATAGTCTATTGTCTATTGTCGGTACCAGGTAAGGTACTCGATGGTTTAATAATAGACAGAGTAAATTTCCATCTATATAATAATAACTGGAAGAGTGAAAATCAATATGGATTTACTAAAGGACGTTCAACTTATCACGCGATATATAAGCTCATTAACTTTGTCAAAAATGCTTGAATCGACAAGAACATGCCCTAATTGTGTCCATTGACTATAAGAATGCGTTTAATATGCTTTGGTGGACAGCACTCTTTTGTCAACTAAAAAAGGCCAGATGCCCTAAAAATCTTTTTGCAATCCTTAATAACTACCTATCAGAAAGAATTGCTGGGGTCTACCACCATAGAGGCAACATCATTCGCCCCATAAATAGAGGATGCCCACAAGGGTCGAGATCGGGCCCAGGATTGTGGAATATTGTATGTAATGATCTGCTCAAAATGAACAACAACAATGAAGAAAACTGGCTGATACAAAGCTACGCCGATGATACGGTTTTAATGATGTCACATAAAAACGGTGAAAGGTTGCAGGAGAAGGTCAATGGGATACTTAGTAAAATATATGAATGGGGAACGCTGAATAAACTTGAAATAAATTACGACAAATGCGAAAGTATGGTACTTACAAAGGGAAAACAACTGCAAAAAGCTTTTAAAATACTCATAAATGGAAAAAGAATAAAAAATGTCAATGAAATTAAATATTTGGGATTAATAATTGATAGAAGTCTCAATTGGACTAAACACAGAGTATATGGCAGGAAAAGTTCGCAAAATAATGAATACCATGCTCAGCATTGCCCATAAAGAATGGGGCCTAAATCAAAAGGCGATTGTAACGTTAAACAAAGCCTGCATAGAACCGGCTATCCTGTACGGTGCACCTTTCTGGGGTGAGAAAATTGATAAGATCAACATCAAACGCAAATTAAACTCGATACAAAGACCTTTGCTTATTAGACTATGTAGAGCATACCGGACGACGTCAAACGCCGCACTTCAGGTACTTGCAGGGTGTGCTCCACTACACTTGAAAGCCAAGAAATTAACATGGACATGGACACTTAAAAATATACTCATTACTGACGACGGCAACAATAACCTAAAGAAGTATGCAGAGATAGGAATTCTCCATAACCTAGACTACACTTTTCTCAAAAACTTTGTGCAGGAAGGCATAATAAAAAAGATTAATACCTATACTCATCCTGCAAGCAATAACAAAGTGGAGATAACAGAGGTTAATGCAGACTCGATTCCTAAACATCTCATATTTACGGACGGCTCTAAAAACAATAATAATGTAGGAGCAGCATTCATCCATTTTATACACGGCAACTCACAGTACAGACACGAAGCTGGTTTTAAACTGGTTAGCTACACCACGGTGCCAGAAGCTGAAATATATGCCATCTATCAAGCCATCTCTTATATCTACACTCTTAAAAATTACAGAGGACATTTGAGAATATGCACCGATAGCAAAACGGCATTACGCAGGATAAATAGTGAAAATTCAAAATGCTACACGACAAATCTTATTCGGAACAAATTGACTAATTTGCACAGCTTTAAGGTGAGTTTCGCCTGGGTGAAAGGGCATTGTGTAATTCAAGAAAATGAGGCAGCTGATAGACTGGCGAAGCAATTTGCAAAGAGTGAACATAACATCATATATACTGAACTCACGGAAAAGAATATAAAAAACTTGCTTCAAGAAACCGTCATCCAATTATGGCAAATGGAATGGGAGAAAGGATACACGGGGAGAGTAACATATGGTTTCATACCAAACATTCAACATCGTCTCAAAATGAAGCATCTGAATATTAACAACATAATGTCACAGACTTTAACAGGTTANCACTGTCCTATACCTACACTTTTAAAAATTACAGAGGACATTTGAGAATATGCACCGATAGCCAAACGGCATTACGCAGGATAAATAGTGAAAATTCAAAATGCTACACGACAAATCTTATTCGGGACAAATTGACAACTTTGCACAGCTTTAAGGTGAGTTTCGCCTGAGTGAAAGGACATTGTGGAATTCAAGGAAACGAGGCAGCTGATAGACTGGCAAAGCAATTTGCCAATAGTGAACATAACATCGTATATACTGAACTCACGGAAAAAAATATAAAAAACTTGCTTCAAGAAACCGTCATTCAATTATGGCAAATGGAATGGAAGAAAGGAGACACGGAGAGAGTAACATATAGTTTCATACCAAACATTCAACATCGTCATCTGAATATTAACAACATAATGTCACAGACTAACAGATCATGAAAATCTCAGACAGTACCTGCATAGATTTGTATTAAGAGACAACGAACTTTGTGATTGTGATGGTACATCTCCTCAAGACATCAATCATCTCATATTCAGCTGCAACCTTTTTGACAGGGAGCGTAGCTCTCTCATTCAAAATACTATTCAACATGGCCTTAATTGGCCATGTCAGCCACATCATTTTGTGAACAATAGTGATCTCTATTATGAACTACAATCATATATCATTAGAATCAAAGCACTAGAGACTAACTTCAGAAGAACATAATTGTGCATTAGCATCATCGCCAAAAGAATGTATGTTTATCCATGAGGTAAACTTTAGAAAAGGTGTTTTGAACAATAACATTTGTGAAACATTGTGATAGTGTATGGATTACAAAAATTTAGTACATTAATTCTGCATCAGTTTCAAAGGAATAGCATTCTCAACATTGTAAAGAACAGCAGAATTCAATAGAGATAACTTGCATCGACAGAAGGAGATCATAAGAAAAGGTCTCGGACTTTGCTCCAGGTTATCATCATTGACAATTCAAGTAGTGATGACATGCAGAAACGATGTGTTCTCCACTTGGCGATTTAGTCAACTACTGCAGAACTATTCAAGTGATATCGGCAGTTTCTTCTATGTTTATAGTGTTTATAAGTAAAGCAACAAATACACTATTAATTGTTATGTATTTCAGGTCAAAAGTCATTGACTAGAGAATGAGTTTTTATATTGTCATTGTTAAAGTAACAAAACGTACTAACGTACGGACATTATGTATTATCTTTTAATATAATGTACTCGGAATATATATATTGTATTTAAATACTGTGATTTTGTTAATTACGTTTAATAATTTACTTAAACATCAATAAAATTGTAATTTCGTTACTTCTAGTTGTATTGGTTACCGGGCATCTCTTACATTAAATTGTACATAGTTTCAAAAGTCAAAACTATTGGCCATGTTTTGGGTAACAAACTGTCGGCAGTGTAAACATCTTCAATGTAAATACTTGTAAATAATCGAAATTTTGTATTTTTATCGGCCAGGTGCCGTTTTGTACCGTGTTTCCCCGAAAATAAGACATCCGCAGAAAATAAGACCTAGGACAGGTTTTGCTGAATTGCGAAATATAAGACCTCCCCCTGAAAGTAATACCTAGCGAAGTTTTTTTTAGTTCTAACGGTCATCGACAGATGGTTGAAAGTGGCCGTTGGCTGTTTGAAAGTACAGCCACTGATTGGTCAGCAGACAATTACGCCACACGGCATGATTTGCATAAGACTATGACTTGGGAATCAGAGATTTGCATAACGTTACGGCTGGTGATGGCTAATTTGTCTGCCGGGAATCACGCTACATGACATTTGCATAGTGCTACGGTTCAGTAAGCACTAATTGGTCATTCAGTCCGATGTTGACGCTATAAAAAGGCGACAGTTCGACACACCGGATATACGTCACTCTCGTCTAACTTGTAAGTTCGACTTGGAAATTTTTTTGTTCAGTAATAAATGTGTATTCTTCTTGTTGGAAAAAAATAAGACATCCCCTGAAAATAAGACTTAGCGCATTTTTCAGAGCAAAAATTAATATAAGACACTGTCTTATTTTCGGGGAAACACGGTATGTTTTAATTTATGTTGCAATAAAAGAAGCAGGGCGCTCATGATACTTCCCATTCATCCTCTTTCCTATCTCGCTTTATTACTTCATCTTCACCAGTTCCCTATAATTCTTTCTTCTTCTTCCTTTTCACACCCAGGCAATACCTACGAGTAGTCTTGAGTCTTCATCACCTTTACGCTAGACTATAGTCAGTCCCGTGAAACACCTTACCGTGTGAAAATCATGGGGCCGAGGCATATTACGGACTTTTTCGATCGACTCTGTTGCTGTCGTTTTGCTAAAACCGTATATAAATCTTCCCAAGAATTTGATTTTATTTACATTTTTTTCGGATTTATTTAGGTTTATAACAAAGTTTGCGTTGTATAATGTCCATAATACTCGATAGGTGAGCTCCGCATTACTTGTTTCATTGTCAGCCCCTGTGCTTATATCGTCGATATAATTCCGGACTTTTTCATTTTCCAAGAGATCCCCCAGTACCTTATTCATAACTTTTTGGAATAATGCCGGGGAATTTTTCCAACCTTGAGGCAAACGAGTGTACTGATAGTGTCCAAATGGGGTGACGAACGCCGTATACTTTCCAGTCTCTTCACTAATTCCAATCTGCCAAAATCCATCTTTTAAGTCCAATTTTGTAAAATATTTACATCCTCCGAATCCATTGATGATATCATCTATTAAAGGAAAGGGATAAGGATCCAATTCCGTCACTTTGTTGATTTTCATATAGTTGTGAGCCAATCTATAATCGCCATTCCCTTTGGGAAGAACAACACAAGGAGAAGCATAAGGAGATGTTGTTTCTTCTATTATGCCTTGTGCTAGCATGTCTTTTATTTTGATTCTTAACAACTGATATTTGTCACGAGGCAACCGATATGGTTAACATTTAAGCACCTTCGTATCTGTTATATTAAAACGTGCCGAGAGGACAGCGTAATTAACGGCAGTGGATAAGAATAAATCGACTTTTTATCGCGTATTCAACTATACTTTTATAATAAAATGACGTCTGTTTATCGATTTTCTTTCTCTGTTCTTTTAACGGCATTCTCTGCAAATAAACGCGTAAATATCGAGTAACGCAAAGATAAATCGCATTTTCGTAGTTTTGGAAGGTTTATAATTAAAAATTGTCTTTGAAACAGAAGTGCGCTTAACGGACGAAATTGGATCGACCGATGTCAATAAGTTGAAAAGAGCCAATTGCAACTTATACGAGTATTAATTGCGGGAAATAACCCGACTCCCGGTAATTTGATACAAAAACGCCATTCGTTTATCGTTTTGTTTTCTAGATGTTATTCACCACGAAATTCTGACAAACGACGGCTGCCACGAAAAATCACGTGTCGCTATTGCGAAAAAGAACTGTGATGATTAAGAACCGATAGTGAAGACAAAACGTCAATGATTGGTAAATTACAATGAAAAAATCTCTTCGTCGTCATAATACGAGTAACAAACGTATTAAATGGACTTTTTCGCCAATAAAATACTCCCGCTTCCTTCCCATAGGTAAGGGAATTCGGGTAAATTGTATTCCTTAATACGGAAATTACGCGTTATCCCCCAGATAATTGTAGAGACTGTGCCTCATCCCTGACTCTTTTCTGTCTACGGTGAAAGTTAGAGCCTTGGCCCTAACGCTACTAACCTTATTTACAGGGGTGCAATTCAGCCAGCTCTCTTCTGTACCGTACAGGTCTGGGCCACGTGGCCGCCAAAGTCCATAACCGTAAAAAACTGTTATCTGTTCAAAGGATTGCGGCTCTCCGCATTTCTAAGGCTTATAGGTACAATTCTTGTGATAACTCAAAATTTATTTTCTTCATAATTGAAGTTTTAGACTATTTACAAAAAGTCAAAATTAACTTTTGAGTCCATTTTTTATCCTGTCCATGTAGTGTAGAAAGGATAAAATATGGACTCAAAAGTTAATTTTGACTTTTTGTAAATAATCTAAAACTTCAATTATGAAGGCTTATAGGACCGCGCCCACTACTGCCCTTTGGATAATGTCAGGGTTTACCCTATCGACTTAGAAATTAAACGCATAATTTGGCTGGAAAATCTCGTCACTTACCCTGGCGAGATTATAGCGACTCGGATGTCGACAAAATGATTAGAGTAGGTAAGATTCCCTCCAGTTTGACCTCGATCGATGATTATCAAAAAATTCAGCTTCGACAAAAATATCCTCCCGCGTTACGATTACAACCCCTCCCGTCAGCTTGCCCCTGACGTTTACTTTTGAAGATCCAGGTGATCATCTCATGTTTAAAATTTACACTAACGATTCCAAGATGGGTGACGATGTGGGTGTCTCTTTTTTAGTTTACTCCGACTTAGTTCGCGAGCTTCACAACGCTTGCTTCCGTCAGAGTCGGTAGATTAACTGGTCTTTCGACTAATAGTTCAAACTTAGCTAGAGACAATATTTGCCGCTAGTCGGCGCCACTGTTAGCAGGAGATAGTTGTTCTTGCTAGGTATATACTGAAGTCAGTGATTTTGACCTATAATAATTGTTTTTTTAGCTCCATAAAAATGCCAACGTGCTTTGTGCCAGGATGCAAGGCAGGATATAAGTCATCGAACGAGAAGAGACATTTCTTCCGTGCTCCTAGCGATAAGATTGAGGAGTGGATGCGATGCATTCCACGAGACGACNGTATAAATTAGGGGCAACCAGGGGGCGCCATAATAGGATCTCGCTCCATCCTAAATCTTGCCTCGAGCCGGCACTGGCGACAACAACTGGAGTGTCGGAGCGCTGTAATGCGGTCCGACGGGTCAGAGGAGGGTCCAGATAACGACAAAAAAATACATACACTGATTGCGACAACAATTGGAGTGTCGGAGCGCTTTAATATCACAAATTTTTTCAGGTTTTCCGTAGATATTATGTAGAGTTTATTTTAACATGCTTTAGTATGTAGGTGTTACCGCTAAAGCTCGAAAGTCGTTAATGTGTACATTACCTAGCTAATCTGCAGATTAACTAGGGTGATCCCTTAAAGTTGCTAAAATTGCTTTTATTTCTCAAATTACCTACTAGGCACTCGGTAAAGTGAAAATACGATTTTTGCTGGAACAACAGCAACGTTTCTGTACGCTTAAATTAACATAATGTTCTTTATTTAATTTTCGATATGTAAAGAATCGAGTTAATACAATCAAAGAATCAACAAATTAGTTGATAGAATCAATCATCAACCAATTAAAAAACAAAAAATCAAATGGTTTAAAATATTAATACAATTAGGAAATTATTATATGGAATTTCGGGACTTTGAGTATCTATCTGAACTGAGGGGATTGAGACGACTTCAACGATACCCTACTTTTGGACCGGAGACGAAAAATAATAAAGTTATCATACTTTTTCTGGTGATCGCGTGATATAATTGTGCAGTTAATGTTACCTATGGTGAGTAAAATGGCGGCTCGTCTCTGATTCCAGCAAACAGAAGAAAGGAAACAGTGGGGACGCACGTTCTAACCTAACCTAACCTATTCTAATAAAATACAATAATTATTACCAACCAAATTATTAGAATAGGTTAGTTTAGGTTAGAACGTGTGTTCCCACTGTTTTCTTTCTTTTGTTTCCTGGAATCAGAGACGAGCCGCCATTTTACCCACCATAGGTAACATTATCCAATTGTGCAGTCTAAAGATTGGTGACATTTTGAATTTCATAGCAATTAGTTTCTGCGACAAGCACACCTATTTGTGGTACATTTATTTGTGGCAAATATCTTATTTGTACTTTACCGAGTCCAGAGTATCTAGATAATGTGCGGATTATCTAGAAACGCTGCACATTATCTAGGTAATTTGAGAAATGGAACAGTTTTCACAACTTTAACGGATCACCCTAGTTAATCTGCAGATTAGCTAGGTAATGTACACATTAACGACTTTCGAGCTTTAGCGGTAACATAGGCTCTATATTGCTGGAATTTTTTAAACTGTTAACAGATAATATGTAGAATTTATTTTGGTTAAATTATATAATTAATAACAGAGATGTAGCTTTTTTACGATTATCATTAGATGGAAGCTTAATCGTTTATTTATAGCCATATTTTTTAAATGTTTTTATTAATTATTATTGTTAGAGCCCAATTAATTAATTAATCCGTTTGTTTCTTTGGAATTTGAAATAATTATCGTGTTAGTTGTTTTCATTAAATATGAATTTATTATTATTAATCATCTATTCATTTTATTATTACTCAGGGTTAATTTAGAATAAGTGACGATTTCAGTAATATTTTAACTTAATTGGAGTTACAATCATTTTCTGATGCATGTATTTTCAAAAACATATGGGATTTTGTCCATTACTTTACAATAAAACTAAGATACTGTACACTTATTTTTCTTTCTGCGCGGTGGATACGTTCAAAATAACGCCATGTAAAAAAGAAATTGCGTAAAAAGTACGGTACATGCATTTAGTATGAAAATGCTCGATAGAATTTACAACTTTAACGAACAGATAAACAATTTACAAAAGCAACACGAACTTTTTTATTTCAGCATCATTTATCGTTAACATTATTTGTACTGTACATAAATATAGGAAACATACGCCATTCTCTGATATCGTACTGTAACGTACTTTAAAATGATAAATTAACTCTTGATTTCGACAAAATGTAACGTTTTTAACAATGACACAATTTTAACGAAAAGTTAAATTTAAAATTTTTCAAATTAACTATTTTCTCCCGTTTAAAAATGGGCTAGTCACGTGGAAGTTTTCCGGTTTTTATTCACTTTCCAGTAACACCTAAATACAGTAGTGGCCATTTTCCCATAAAAGTCCTTACGGGAGGCATGTCCTTCGACAGATCGTTCATGTGTCGCGTTGCTGTATACGAATAAAACAGACAATTGAATCTTTTTCCTCGCAGTCTAATTGTCTTATTTAAAACATAGAATAAAAAAATTAGAAAAATATTGTCAACCATTTCTTAACACAAACCAGAATATGTCATTTCTCTCAATTACAAAATGATAGAATTCGATTTAAGATTTTAATACTATTTATTGATGAAATACCGATATTAATAGATAGATTTTTGTATTTGAGCTCTCTTACTCAATTATATCATTTGAAAATGATGAAAAGATTTAATGAAAGGAATTTACCTCTTTTTCATTTGTAAAGTTTAGATTTCATCAATGTATATTGTGTTTGGTAATGAAATTTATAACTTAGCGAATAGTTGATAAAATCTGCTGAGAATAATCTTTAGATGAAGCATTAAATTTCAAAGGAAATAATTTCGATACCGTATTAACCTCTTTTTTTTAGTTTTTATCCTTTTAGCATAATACTTTAATGAGAAATTTCTGAGTGGCATATATTTTGTTTGAGATGCATATAGAAATTTGAATAAAGTGGCCGCGTTTCATGAGAGTTACTCAATTCAATTAATGTTACCCTAGGTATCGAACATGGCGTCGGTCGCCAACTCGGTCGGCGCTTCCGGCCATCTTGTTTGCGAACTCGGCGGCGGTTGCTCCGCCGCCCCCCCAAAAGTGAAACAAATCGAATTACGAAATATTATTATTATTTCGTAATTATTTCTTATTACTAAAACATAAATACATATATATAAAGTAAAAATAATGCGTAAAAATTTTTTTTTTACTTACGTTTGAATGCTTCTCTCTCTCTCTCTCTCTGTTTTTTCCTACTTTTTGCGTGATGTCTCGTTTTTCCTTACTTATTCCGCCGCCTTTTCTCTCTCTTCTTACTTTTATTAACGGGATCGGCGGGCACGGCCTCGGGCTCTTCCCATAATGGTAATCGAATGATTAACCGTCTCGTGGGTGATTTCTATGCCTTCCGGGTTGTCTATGTGGTTGTATTCCTTCCATTCGTCCGTCAAAACGGTGCTGCCTGAGTTTACGAATTTACAGACGATCCAGTTAAGCGTCGTTTCCGATCTATCGTTCGCTTGACATACAAAGCAGCTTTTGTCTTCTCGGCATATTCCGCCCGCTACCCACTTTGTGCTCTTCAGTTTACGGCCTTTTTCGTACTTGCGCTAACAGATAACCGTCTCGTCCAGTTCGACAGTTTTTCCCAGACCTCCGATTTTGAACGACAGGATATTGTGAAAAGCTACTAGCATCGCGAATCGGACGCGGTTCGACCAGTCGACGGCGGCCTTGTTAGCCGATACGGTAGTCGAGCAATCCAACGCTAGATAGTGCCACACAAACGACAGTATGCTACTCCAGGGAATTTTGCCGAATTCGCCTTTGAAAGTTCCTTCGAACGCCGAACTGTTGTTCCGGCATTTTTGACACTTCATTGCACACGATTTCCTATCGTCGCGATAAACGACTTTGCAAGGTCTCGAACATTTCGAGCAAACGTCGGCAACGTGCCGTAATCCTAGTTTTACCGCAAATTTGAACCTTCTGTCGATTCTGGGATTCAGACCCAATTCGGGATAGTCGCTTTAGAGAAGACGGAAAAAGTCCCGGGAGGTACATCCCCGCCAAAACTGTCCGGAGGCAACGTCCAAATGACTCATTCCGAAGAAAAATAACGAATGGGGAGGAAAAAACAAAAAAACGCCTTCGATTTAAACGAAATAAAAACAACTTCCTGTAACAAACCGACCTTCTTCTTCGTCGTTGTCGTCGTCACGCAAATCAAACTTTCGCACGCGCGCACGCCCCTTGTCCGTTTAGCGGAATTAATTTGCATAACCCGCCGCGTTAAAATTCAGCGCCCTCTATCGCAAGCGTCACTCGGTACCCCGATACGAGATTACCGGAAACGTCGCCATCTCGATACCTAGGGTAACATTAACCCTTAATTTAATATGCTTTACCTCAAAGGTATAGCTCTCATTTATATGGGGCGGCCGGGTAGTGAGGGACATATCCCTGTATAGGTAGGATCACCCCCAAAAAATTCCTGGGGATTTTTTGACCCGTATGGATACGATTCCAGGTTCTTCGGAGCGATAGGCTGCCACCTTGACCGCGTGGCATCCAGACGTCTACAGGATTAATAATAGTAAAATAAAGTTAAATAGTTTAAAAATAACTCTATTATATTAATTAATTAATATAAAAATTTTAAATTATTTTTATATTTTAGAAAATAAGTAAATCCATTATGAAATATTAAAAATACAGTATTTTTGCTTTGGCGAGTTTTGGGCTACGAAAGGTAAGTATCTTATTATCGTTACAGTAATTATCGGAATTCGGCAACTAATTTCTTTTATTCTAAGTCGCCATTTTCTTGTGTTTTGCCGTTTTATTCCGGTGTTGGTGATTAAAATTGATTTTGTAAGTATAATCTGTAAACGTTTTTTTTATTTTATATACTAAACATTATTTTAATTAAATTATAAAGTATAAAGAGTAAAATTAGCAAGTAATAAACGCTTGTGAAGAAGGAAATTGTAAATTTTCATAGTGAACAATGCGATTTCACTTCGTTCAGACATTTCCGTTTATTCATATTAAATTTAAGAGTGTTTATTCATTTTTAATGTTTTTAAATGACAGTTAATGCGATATTACTCGCAATAGGACGTTTTCTTTAAGATTTGGTTCAAAATTTTATAACTTTTTTTTCGTATTTTAGACCTGGGTTTTCATTTCGTTTTGCTTGCTTAATCTGATTGTCAATATAGGGTAAGAGGTAAGATGAATTATAAGTAGGGCAAGGGTAGTGCTAATATTGTCTCAACTAGAACACAATTAACCGGGGATAGAAGTATAGGTAAATTGCTTATATACATAGGCATACACAAATTACCTAAAAGTAACTTCTACCTAATCCGGTACCATACAATTATCCAGTCTGAATGAGATGGTTGAGATCTTATTGCAACTGTAGACCATACCCATAAGAACAAAAAGGTCAAAGGAGCCATACCACTATGTGTGAGACTTTGCAAGATACAGGCCTTTAAAATTGGCCTACTTCCAGAAATCTTGCAATTGTGAATTGCGTCACTCTGCTAAGACATTGTGTTTAAATGTTTAGTCCGCGCAATTATGCGAGCTTTGAGTAATTCACTTGCGGTATTTGGGGATGTGTGAGCAATACATGTGGAGAATTGGTTGAGGTGAGTGATGGCAGGCCTTAACCAACATGGAGCATGGAGAATAGACAGTATACTGGTTTATGTAAAAACTGACCTTTGGAAGTGAATTTCTCATGAAGTATCACATGTACAAGTATGGTTCATTGACATTTTGTTCATACGGGATGTTTTATAACTCTAGGGTTGGTAAATCCCTCATTGAAGTTCACATCTTACCTCTGGTATTATATGGCAAATCTTAATTTGTAGGCAAAACTTTTAAAAAGTGCTATATCAAAAAATTTTTTACATCTAAAGGGTAAGATTCTAGCTCCATGTGAGACTAGGGAACCCCAGGATTGTCTTTCTTCTGTTTGTGTGAGGGGCATGATTTTGTTCATTCTGAGGCTTAATGACTTCTATGCTTTTCATAGAAAACTTCTGAAATTTTGCAAGGAGATTTGTGTGTTAAGGGATTGATGCTGTTAAATTTTTGTGATTAGAATGATTCACCACAACTCTGTTGGGCTCATGGGATTCAAAGGTCACCTTGCCTGCAATAATCCAACCCAATTTAGAACTCAATGCAAATGGACAGCTCATACTATGTTTAATTAAATTTCCATTGATTAACGACAGAAATACATTTACGCCAAACAGGATATCTATGTTCCTTGAAATATAAAAGAAAGGATCGGCCAAAATAAGATCACTAAATTCAGTACAAATCTCTGAAGGTAATGAAACATATGGAAGCTTTTCTGTGACTCTTTCTATTACAAAGGCAGAAGTATAAGCATGCAGTTCACTTTCAAAATGTGAAGTGAATATCAATTCAACCTCTCCATTGCTTGTAGTGGTGAATGCGCCTAGACATGAAACCGAAATTGTACTGTCCCTTACATTTAATCCTAATTTTGTCACACACTCTTTAGAAATAAATGATCTCTGACTTCCTGAGTCTAATAAACATCGACATTCTACCCATTCGTTGTTTGAATTTAAAACCTTAATTTGAGCAGTACATAATAGAACTTGGTTGTTTACATTCTTTCTTGACCCTCCACAATGTGAGGCACAAATTGACTTACAAATTCTTTCTTTCGTCATCTCAGGAATAGCTATACTTGAATTCATGGATGGAAGGCTGGTTTGTGGTTTTGACTTGAAGTCTACCTTAGAGATGAAATTTCTTTCCCTTCCATAACACAAGAGTGAGTTGTGTCTTCTCTTGCAGTTTAAACAAGAAACATTGACTGACCAATTTCTCACTCTGTGATTTTTCGACAAACAATTAAAACACAAACCTTCCCTTTTTGCTAACTCTATTCTGTCCTGTACCTTAAACTTTTGAAATTTAGCACATTTGTATAAAGCATGGTCTCCCTTACAGCATGCACATTGTCCCTTCGTTTGAGACGAGAGAGATGTAACCTTAGGCATGAATCTTTTATTCATCTGTGTTTTGGTTCTAACATGACCCTTCAAAAATTCTAATAAGTCATTTAATAGAGGAATATCATCACCTTTAAGTGAGCGCTCCCACCAGCCTCTGGTTGTTGCATCCAATTTAAATTGAATAATGAACATAAATAATATGCTCAAACTCATCTATATTAAAATTTAGAGCTTCTAAGGATTGAATATACTCTGTAGTTGAGTCAACAATATTTNGAAAGTATAATTTTTACTTGTTTTTTAACTAAAAATTTTTTATTTTTAGTGTGTCAAAATAAAAAAAAATTGCTAAGAAGGAAACTGAATTACCAAATAATTCCAAGAATGATTTAATGAATGATGAGATGCAAGTTGAAAATGAAGAATCAAGTATGTTAAAGAAAAAAGTGAAGAAATGTAAAGCCAATGAAGAACACGAATCAGCTGATACATCAACAAAGAAAAACAGAAAGATGATACTTAAAAGTGAGGAAAATCAGACTGAATATTGCCAGACATTAAAACAAATGGATGACAATGATGAAAAAATCAGAAATTACAAAATACATCAGCAAAGAAAGTAAAGAAACAAAAACTGTTAACAACAAAGAAAAAGAATGTAAAAAATCAATTAAAATAAAGAAAACAACTTGATTTCAGAACCTGAATTGATATGCCTACAATACTGTTTAATTTTTACGTAAAATAATTTTAAAAGTTATGATTAATATACTTTTAAAACACAATTTATTAATATATATTTTTATTTAGTAAATTTTAATAAATTGTTACATAATTGAATAATTAATTCTTTTTTGTTTTATTAAATTCTACTACTTCAACCTCTCCGTCGGGATATACTTTAACACGACCGTTTGTTAAAGTAGTTAATTCATCTTCAATTGGTTCGTTGGAAACCACCGATGTTGGTAAATCTACTTCGTTTGGCGATTCAAGAGATACATAAAATGGTATCGCAAGAGACTTAGCACATTTAATATGCAATGTTTTGATATTCCGCCAACCACCCTGAACACTATCCGAAAATTTCTCAACAGCAGTAATAATGTTCTTGACCAATTCAGTTTTTGGCTGAGAAATATGACCAACACAAACAGTACAAACAGAACCTTTCCCTTTGACAAAGCACATACAATAAGCTAATGCATTAGTAATTTCCTTTTTTAAATTTTTAGAATTTATGTTAATTCGACGAGGTATTTTATTAGCATTGACAAATTTACCCAATGCCGCAATGACTGAAGCAAGTGTTTTCCTGTCTGTTAGAAATGTATCATAAGCATTACATAGTTTTCGTCTCGCTTCATATTCTTTATAATCAGTATTCAATTCACGTAGAGATACGACCCCAGAAATACACGTGATCTCATGTTTTTGTAACAGTTCTTTATAATGACGAACAGTTTCTTCCGGATCAGCACGTGGATTCTTTTTATCCAAATCTCTGGTAATCAGACAAACTTCACCGACTCCATTTTCTAAATTCCAATGTGGTAAATAAATCTTAACTGCCTTACTTTTAATTTCAGGGATCTTCTTCAATCCAATCTGTAAAAATACTTTTTCCGAATGTTCATCATCTTCCAGCAATTTAGTTTTTCTGTTTTCATTCTCTTTCCATAATTTTTCAACCTTTTTTAAAGCTAAAACAGCTTCACTAATTTGAACTTTCGACACACCAACACGTGAGTCCGCCATATTGTACAACTAGCGCCATCTGCTTAAATTGATTATCGTGTTAACAAATTACATATTTATTTAAATTGATTGTCCTCAAAAATACAAAATAATACAAACTTACTTAAATCAGCAAAACAACATTATTTTAATAAATCAGCTTAATTTTCAGCCATTTTAAATGACCATCATTAGGCTGTTCTACAGGATCGAATGTTTTAAAAAATTTCAACAGAACTTGGAACATCAAACGTGTAAGTAGCGAACAAATTTAAAAACCGAGAATATATGAGAACATATAATGTATTTTTGTATCCTATTTAATTTATAAGTAATAGAAAATTACATTCAAATTATAGATACACAGAGGTTTCATGTAAAGATCTCCATGCCAGGAAAACTGTGTTTCGGTCATTATACAGTACAGTAATTGACAGATGCGTTTTGTCGCGTAGATTTATAAATCTCGGTACTCTTTGGTTAATTAACCAAAGAGTACCGAGGACAGTAGTCATTTTTGCTACTATTTTTAGTAAAATCGATGTTTTATTTCGTAATTCATACATGTTTTAAAATTGAAATACTGAACAATTAATAAACTTACTACAATTATTTTTGAGTATTTCAGGGTTCGCAAAATTTATACTTGCAAACGTTCGTATCCGTCTTCTTCTAATTCGTCAGTTTTGTGCGCTTTCCAAGTCAGAAAATATTATATTTCTTTCTTTTACAGTATTTCGGGTTAAAGTCCAGATACGTATACCGTCATGGCGGCTCTTCTCTGATTCCAGTAAACAGTGGGGACTCACGTTCTAACCTAACCTAACCTATTCTAATAATTTGGTTGGTAATAATTATGGTAATTTATTAGAATAGGTTAGATTAGGTTAGAACGTGCGTCCCCACTGTTTCCTTTCTTTTGTTTGCTGGAATCAGAGACGAGCCGCCATTTTACTCACCATAGGTAACATTAACTGCACAATTATATCATGCTATCACCAGAAAAAGTAT
>NW_019384752.1:354361-432708 GCF_000671375.1 Centruroides sculpturatus | reverse complement strand
TTACCCATTTCAGAGTTGTTTACGCCAGTCAACATGTCATCCACATAGAAATCTCGCAATACTATTTTTGAGGCTCTCGGAAACTCTACACTCTCATCAATCGCTAACTGCTTCAAAGCTCTCGTAGCCAAATATGGAGCTGATGTTGTTCCATAGGTGACTGTGTTAAGACGAAAAGTTTGTATTGGCATTTCTGAACTCTCTCTCCAAACTATTCGTTGAAAGTCACAATCCTCAGGTCTAACCTTCACCTGTCGATACATCTGCTTGATATCAGCTGTTATTGCAATATTGTGACAACGAAATCTTAAAAGTATATTAATCAAATCTTCCTGGGTTTTTGGACCAATCATTAAGGTATCATTAAGGGAAATACCTGATGAAGATTTTGTGCTGCCATCAAACACTACTCTCAACTTGGTCGTTAAACTTGATTCCTTTATTATATAATGATGAGGGATATAATAATGTTGATTTTCTAAGTCTTTACAATTAGGTGAGATTAACTCCATATGTCCTAACGACAAATATTCCTGCATAAATTGTCGGTACTGATTATAGATATCTGGCTTCATAGCGAGTCTCCTTTCTAAACTGTAAAGTCTTCTAAGGGCAGCAACACGAGAATCTCCTAACGCCTTTCTATCGGGTTTAAAGGGTAATGCAACATAATATCGTCCGTGATCATCTCTCCAAACACTTTTCTCGAACTGAATTTCACACAACTTTTCCTCAGTACTTAATAATCGAGATGAGGGAATATTTTCAAGTTCCCAAAATGATCTCACTAACTCATCCGTTTTTACACACGAATGATTCACCACAACTCTGTTGGGCTCATGGGATTCAAAGGTCACTTTGCCTGAGATAATCCAACCCAATTTAGAACTCAATGCAAATGGACAGCTCATACTACGTTTAATTAAATTTCCATTGATTAACGACAGAAATACATTTACGCCAAACAGGATATCTATGTTCCTTGAAATATAAAAGAAAGGATCGGCCAAAATAAGATCACTAAAGTCAGTGCAAATCTCTGAAGGTAATGAAACATATGGAAGGTTTTCAGTGACTCTTTCTATTACAAAGGCAGAAGTAGAAGCACGCAGTTCACTTTTAAAATGTGAAGTAAATATCAATTCAACCTCTCCATTGCTCATAGTGGTGAATGCGCCTAAACATGAAACCGAAATTGTACTGTCCCTTACATTTAATCCTAATTTTGTCACACACTCTTTAGAAATAAATGATCTCTGACTTCCTGAGTCTAATAAACATCGACATTCTACCCATTCGTTGTTAGAATTTAAAACCTTAATTTGAGCAGTACATAATAGAACTTGGTTGTTTGCATTCTTTCTTGACCCTCCTTCACAATGTGAGGCACAAATTGACTTACAAATTGTCTCTTTCGTCATCTCAGGACATATACTTGAATTCATGGATGAAAGGCTAGTTTGTGGATTTGACTCGGAGTCTACCTTAGAGATGGAATTTCTTTCCTTTCCATAACACAAGAGTGAGTTGTGTCTTCTCTTGCAGTTTAAACAAGAAGCATTGACAGTGCAATTTCTCACCCTGTGATTTTTCGACAAACAATTAAAGCACAAACCTTCCCTTTTTGCTAACTCTATTCTGTCCTGTACCTTAAGCTTCTGAAATTTAGTACATTTGTATAAAGCGTGGTCTCCCTTACAGCATGCACATTGTCCCTTCATTTGAGACGAGAGAGATGTAACCTTAGGCATGAATCTTTTATTCATCTGTGTTTTGGTTGGCTGTAGAGTTCTAACATGACCCTTCAAAAATTCTAATAAGTCATTTAATGGAGGAATATCATCACCTTTAAGTGAGCGCTCCCACCAGCCTCTGGTTGTTGCATCCAATTTAAATTGAATAATGAACATAAATAATATGCTCGAAAACTCATCTATATTAAAATTTAGAGCTTCTAAGGATCGAATACACTCTGTAGTTGAGTCAACAATATTTAAAATCTGTGCCACATTTTCATAATTTAATGTTGGCAAACTCAATATCTTCTTAATTAACGAAGCTACCAATTCTCTTTTCCGAGAATACCGTTGGGAAAGTAGTTCCCATGCAATTTCGAAATTTCGATCACAAATGGATAGGGATTGTATAATTTTTAAAGCTTATTCTTTTAATGAACACTTTAAATACTGTAGTTTTTGAGCACCTGACAATTTTCCATTGTTTGTAATAGCTGCTTGGAACAGGTCACTAAATGGCAACCATTCCTCAAAACTACCACTAAATGAGGGCAATGTCAATTTAGGTAATTTTAAATCTGACATTCCACTAGCTTTATCAACGTTGGATATACTATTACTATTTTCCAATTTTAGATTTGTTCTATCTATCACTAATATCAACTCATCAATCGAATCTTGTGCTATTTGACTTTCCTCAATATATTGTTCTATTTCGTCTTCCTTACAAATATCAAACAGTTTATCAAAGACTTCCTTTACTTCATTAGCAATTGCACCCAATTTCGAACGGTAAAGATCAAGTTGCACATTATCTGAGTCGTCAACATTCCCCAGAATTTTCTCTCTTAGTCTAGTAAAACTACTCTTGACAACTCTCTTTTTTATTGACAATGTTTTTAGATCCATTTTTAATAAACTAGAAATATCGTACCTGAACAACTAAAGTAAAAGATCCTTTAACTAAAGCAATAGTCCAACGTCCAATACTTGAAGTAGATCTTCACTCCACTGAAAGTTCGTCTCTATCCAATTTACTTCACTGCACTCAACACTATCTTTATCCCATCCGCTCTATCCGCTTCTGCACTCAACGTTACCACCATCCGCTTCTGCACTCAACGTTACCACCATCCGCCTCGACGGACCAGAAAATATTGTATACAGATTTGAAAAGAACACGGTACACTTCCTGTCTAACAATAACAACACAATTACACTTTAATGTCTCTAATAAGTAAGTGACTCTCTGGCACTCCACAATCGAGCAACACTCCGGTACCCGACAATTATTGGTATTACACAATACTGGTTCTTGACCAGCCACACAGCTACCCACTCTGGTTAGCTCCCTGGTCGGTACTGCGGTCAGCACTCCTCTCAATATTTTTATTTTTTTTTATTTTTATTATAGAAGAGGNCCATGATGAGAATCACTCTCCTCTCAGTACTGCCTCCACACACACTCTGACTCTACACACACACAAAGGGAAGTGCACAAATTTTCCCTCTCTCACCATTTCTCCCTCTCTAGGCAGGACAATCTCCCCCACATTCTTGGGGATATTGTTACCTCACCCACCTGACATGTGTGACCAAGCTGTGGACTGTCCATCACCACTTGCTTACATCCACACACCTGACACATGTTACAACTGAACTTAACAAATTTATTAGTATTAATCTGACAAATATTACTATTACAATGTTGGAAGACAGGAGAATTACTAATTTTTAACCTTACGGCAGCCAGATGTTCCGACAGTTGAATCTTTAATCTTCGTTTTGTTTCACCAACATAAAAACTAGGGTTGTTACAAGTGCATTCTATCCGATAAACACCTTCTTCCTCTAATAAATCTTTTTTGGTACTTATAATCATCATATTTGATAATCTGTTATTTAAGGATGGAGCCAATCTAATTAATTTTTTATTAAAAAACTTATTATATTTTTCATAAATACCTTTTACATACGGAAATTATACATACTATCCATAGTTTGGCTTGTGTCTGAACATTTATCACATTTAGGATAAGGCAAAACATGCATTTTACTTTCCTGGCTATATTATATATATCAGAGGGAAACTACTGGAACATTTTTGGATGCAGGGGATCTTGAAACTTTGAGAAATGCAAAAAAGTTTCAAGGTTTATTCTGTATGTGGAGTGGACACAATTTTATTCAGTCAATTTGAAGCTTAATAATTTCCACGACTTTTGTCAAAAATTTCTGAAATTTTGCAGGGAGGATTGTATATTAGGGGAATCAGTGCTATTAAATTTTGGTAGTTAAAGGTTGAAAGGATCATGGAACATGTCTTGAGTAGGATTGGACTTAATGAAAATTTTATTTGTTATTAACAACTATTAAGAGCCTGTACACGCTAGGCGTTTTAAAGAACCAAGAGTTCTATGTAGGCGTACACACTCAAACGCGCACTTTTGGCCAAGCGCGCGTTTATAGATTTTTGTTAAAACGCGCATTTTGCAGGCGCTTTGAGATATATGTGCTGCCATGTTACTGTACATTCGATCGCGCGTTTTGCGGGTGTCAGCTGAGCGCTTTTGAGATATATTGTCTGAAATGGAGAACGATCATTTCGATACTGATCTATTTATTGATGAAATCTAAAAGAGACCAACCATCGTCAAAGGATTTTATAGATATTTTAAAAGAATTACAAAACTTGGGTTCATTTTGTCTTAGTTTTGTATACAACATCGCAAACATTCAATGCGTCAGTCTATCTCGTAATATTGGGTGCACCCAAAATTCTCTTTGTGTCTGCCATCGTCTTTTATAGCGACAATGGAAGAGCACACACAATCAATTACTTTCACGTCCATTTCCAAACTGAGCCAGTGCTAACTCCGAACTAACGCTCGGTGTTCGACGAGCGTTAAACGAGCCGTTTTTAAACACGCGTTTAAAAACGCCTAATGTGTACACAGCCTAAGAGTTGTTAAATAACCTACTAAAAAAATCTAGCAATGAGTTGTATAACTTTCCCAGCAATTATGAGATCTTAATTAAAAAAGTAAATGTTATATTATTAAACAAATAAATTTGTGTGGCACCATTATTTATGAGATTTAGATAACTGTACAAAGATAACTCAAATTTGTTCTTAGAGGGTCATAGTTTCTGGCTGAAGATAGAATGTGCTGATACCTTGTCTTAATAATGCAATTTTTAACTATACACAAAAGCATACAAATTACTTGAAAGCTCAATTTTGTAGCAAGTGACTAGGTTGATCTAAAGATTTTGGTAAAGGGTTCTTCAGAACATACCTTTCCTAGCAAGAGAAATTTAAGTACATTAGAACACTATGACACTTGCTCATTATCTCGTAATGATTATAAGTGCATGTTTTATGCCCCTCGATGTAGGTTCCTGTCCGTGGTGAGGGGACCTCCCAGGGATTGTTTAGTATTTTTTCTTTTACCATCCCTGGGATCTGAACGCCCACCCACGTGTTTGTCGTGCGTGGTATCCTGTATGCTGGAAAGGGTAATCCTGGTAGTTGAGGGGCAACATAACGTCCCCAACACACTGCTTTGGCCCCTGCTTTGGATAAACGGGAGGCTCAAATCAGGCTCCATTTGAGTCAATTGGCTGGTCATTGAGTCATCCTTGACCTCGGCCTGGAGTCAACTGATCAAGGCAGACCGGGCAGACATGTCAGACAAGATGTGCTCTTCTTGACTGCATTGTGAGGGTATAGCTCCTGGAAAACCCTGGTGTGACGGCATTCCCTTGTTGGGCTCCCATGGTAGGTGGGGTCGCTAGGAGCTGAATTGTTATGTATAAAATATGGATTCCAAAAATTCAAAACAACCGAACAGAGATAAGTTACCTCCAGTAATAACTAACGTTTCCAGCGCTGCAACCTACTTGATAGTACATGCGACTGGAGATAAACCACTGTCAAAAAATGCTCTCCATTTCTTATTCAAAAAATATTTGAATCAACCATTGGACACCTGAAAAAGATACAAAAATGGAGGTCGGGACCTGCTGTTAGAAACATCCTCACCTCAACAATCAGTAAAACTATTGTCAACAAAATCACTGGAAGACATGGAAGTCACTGTCACCCCCCACAGAAGTCTAAACTCATCATGTGGGGTGATATCTGAGATCGATCTGATGTCTGAAGACAAATCAGATATTCAGATTGGTCTTTCATATCAAGGTGTCACTGCTGTTCAACACATTTCCATTCGTCAAGATGGCAAATTGATACCAACAAAACATCTTATATTGACATTTAACAAATCAACATTGCCATCTTCTGTTGCAGCAGGATATCTGCATTGCCCAGTTTGCCCATATATTCCAAATCCTCTGCATTGCTTTAAATTCCAGCAGTTTGGACACTCGCAAACGTCATGCAGGGGAAAAAAGCATGTGCACCGTGTGGAAATGAAGATCATGAGAGTACTGAATGTAAAAGTACCCCATGCTGTGTGAACTGCAAAGATGCACATCCTGCATACTCATTCAAATGCCCTGCATGGCAAACAGAAAGAGATTCAACGAGTAAAAACTGAACAACAACCTTACCCAGAGGCTTGTTGCATGGTTACTTCGAGCACATCATGAAACAGAAGACATTTGCAGCTGCATTGAAGTCTACAAAGACATGTGGGGTTCAAACAGATATTTCTGTTTCCCCAAATGAAAAATGTTTGCTGATACCATCCACCCAAACAGCAGAAAAGAAGAGCAAGAACAAAACACCCCTTCCTAAAACAGGAGTAATAACAAGAAATGTGGGTTCTAAAAAGGCTAATAAGAACCCACTCAACAAACAAAAATTGAAAGCAGCTCTCTCTCTAAACCTAAGAACTCAGAGGCTCAGTCTATGAGTGAGTTCTGACTTTTCTGATGAAGAGACTAATGAGGTTACAAAACCACTGTCACCTCCAAAAGAGAAACCCCCTGTTAAATTAAAGAGGGATACCCTTGCAAAGAATGTTGCCTCAAACACATAATGGATTATAAAATAATCCAATGGAACTGTTGTGGTTTCCGCAACAACTTCTCTGATGTTAAACACTTGACACCATATACCCCATCTGGCACTCCAGGAAACTCATCTAAAACCTGGAGAAAGAATTTTATTAAAAGGATTTGATATCTATTGCAAGGATGATGATAGTCACAACCGTGCCAGTGGAGGTGTGGCTATACTGGTTTCAAACCAAATCCCATCCTTACTGGTACAAATAATTACTGATTTGCAAGCTGTGGCAGTCAGAATTTCTATTGGAGTAACTGTCACAGTTTGTTCTATATACTTGCCACCAGACGTCAGAGTCAATGAGGATGAATTGGATGCCTTGGTTGAACAGCTGCCAACTCCATTTCTTTTACTTGGTGATTTCAATGGTCACAATCCAATGTGGGGCAGACCTGACATCAACTGTCGAGGCAGAGCCATTGAAAGATTTATGGGTAATCACCAACTGTATTTATTTAATACAAGAGAAGCAACATACTTCCATGCCACAACAAGAACATTCACTGCCATTGATCTATCCTTAGCAACTCCAAACCTGTTTTCAACATTTACATGGCAGGTTGGATCTAATCCACTCTCTAGTGACCACTTCCCAATATTTTTAAAATATCAAGGCAGAGAAAGCTGTGAAACAGCCCATCCACCACGCTGGAAACTTGAAACGGCAGATTGGCCTGCATTCTCCTCTTTGGCTGACATCACTGAGGAAATGGTCAATACTGCTGATATCAATGATGCAGTCGAAGTTGTCGCTTCCAGTATCATTCAGGTACCTGAAAAAACAATGGGAAAAACATCAACCAGATACTCAAAGCATCCGAAACCATGGTGGGATTAGAATTGTGAGGCAGCATTTAAAAAACAAAAGAAAGCATGGGGGATTTTCAGAAGATACCCCACTGCTAACAATTTGATTGCTTTTTAAAAAGCTAAGGTAAATGCCAGAAGAATAAGAAGGCAAAGCCAAAGGGATTCTTGGAAGAAGTGTCTCCAGCATAACATCTTCCACCAGCTCAAAAGCAGTCTGGGATAAAATCCATAAAATTAATGGGAAATATTCTTCTCAGTCTCTGTCCATGCTGGAAAATAATGGCACAATAATCAGCGATATACAGGGTATTGCTGATATGTTGGGTGAAACATTTTTGTCTTCATCCAGCAATATTATGTATTCAAGGAATTTTCAGGTTTATAAAGCCCAAATTGAAAAACAGTGTTTAAACTTTCACTCCTCATCTAATGAGGAATATAATGGGCCATTCACCAGAACTACATACAGTGATCTCTCGCTCAGGGAATACTGTTGTAGGACCAGATAAAATCCACTACAGCATGATTAAAAATCTTTCTGACAATTCTTTTATAAATCTTCTGAATCTGTTTAACAGAATATGGACAGAACATACTTTTCCTGACTCTTAGAGGCTATCTATCGTTATTCCCATCCCCAAGCCAGGTAAAGACCACAAGAATCCCTCTAATTACAGACCAATCTCTCTGACAAGTTGCCTGTGTAAACTCTTTGAGAGAATGGTAAACAGATGGTTGATGTTCCTCCTAGAAGAAAAGAACTGCTTTTTCACCACATCAGAGCGGATTTCGTAGGAACAGAAGTACCACGGACAATTTAGTAGACCTTGAAACATCTGTACGCGAAGTGTTTGTTTGACGACAGCACTTAGTATCTGTGTTTTTTGATATAGAGAAGGCCTACGATTGCTGTTGGCGATATGGGATACTTCATGATTTGCATGAATTCGGAATACGGGGTAATTTGTCAATTTTTATAAAAAAACTTCTTACAGAATCTAAGATTCCATGTCAGGATGGGCAACACTTTATCTAGGCTTTTCACGCAAACAGGTGTTCCTCAAGGCTGTATTTTGAGTGTGACTCTGTTACTAATTAAAATCAACAGCATAGCTAACTGTCTCCCACCTAGTGTGAAACACTCTCTTTATCTGGATGACTTTCAGATCTGCCAGTTTAGCAACATGAGCTTTATCGAGAGACAACTGCAAACCTCCCTAAATCGTATACACAATTGGTCCAAGATTAATGGTTTTAGTTTTAACGTGGAGAAGACCTCGTGCATCCATTTTTTCCAAAGGCGTGGGTTGCACTTAGATCCAGAAATTTACCTAAATGGAGTTAAAATCCCAATGGTCAAGGAGACTAAATTTTTAGGTGTTACATTTGACCAAAAATTGACCTTTTTACCATACTTGCGCAATTTGAAGAGTAGATGTTTAAAATCTCTGAACCTTTTAAAGGTACTCTGCTGCTCATCCTGGGGAGCAGACAAATGTTCTATGCTCAGGATTTATAGAGCCCTTGTCTGCTCAAAGCTGAACTATGGATCCATTGTTTATGGCTCTGTGTGAGAATCTACTCTTTGGATACTGGATCCAATCCACCATCAAGCATTGCATTTGTGCACTGGTGCTTTTCGAACTTCTCCTGTGCAAAGCCTGTACATGGAAGCTTATGAGCCTCCACTATTTCTGAGGAGAGAACAGTTGTCTCTGTTTTATTATATTAAGTAGAAATCTCAGATTAAATCTTCAGTTTATCATACAGTATTTGATACTCAGTTGGTAAGATTATTTGTAGCTTGCTCAAGCTGTGTCCTTACATTCAACATAAGAATGGAGAATGTAAACAGTACGATTGACCTGGAAATGGGCAACATTTTGCAGCCTGAGGTTGACTGTGTATCACCTTGGTCTACTCCTGTGATAAATGTTGACTTTTGCTTAAAGCAGTTTCCTAAGGAATCCACTCCAGACTACATCTACAGACAGCACTTTGCAGAAATCCAACACAATGACAGGAATTTAATTCCTATATACACTGACGGTTCTAAATTGTATGATTATGTTGGCTCAGCCTTTGTCTGCCAGGATGAAATCGTGGCAGAACAAATAGCATTGAATTCTTCCATCTTCACAGCTGCAGGCTATTTACCTAGCATTAAATAATGTAATCAGAAAAGGTCATCGTCACTGCGTGATTTACACTGACTCGGTTAGTGCACTTCAGGCTTTGATCTCATGTGAACCTAGTTCTCATTCCATAGTGATTAAAATCTGTAAACTGTTTACCATCTTACTGCAAGTGATTTCTTTGTAAAATTTTGTTGGGTCCCAGGCCATGTAGGTATAAAAGAAAATGAAGAAGCTGACGCAGCTGCAAAGTCAGCTAGTCCTTCACGGCATACAATACATATTGAAGGAGGTGATTTGAAGCTAGTCATTAAAAAACGACTAGTAGAGAGATGGCAAAATGTGTGGAACACACAAGTCCACGTTAAACTGCATGATATCAAACCTATGATAGAAAATTGGACACACAAGAAATTTTATGACAGGAGATTTGAAGTTATTATTACTCGTTTGAGAATTGGATATACTCAGTTGGCTCATCAATACCTTTTGAAGGGCGACGAGCAGCCAGTATGCTAGTATTGCAACTGTCCTCTTACTATAAAACACATACTGCTTGATTGCTCTGTTTTTGAGACCAGGCATAGACAGCATTTTGGAAATGCAAGTTTTAAAGAGATTCTGGGCCAGAGACCCAATCTTTATAATGTATTGGACTTTTTTAAAAAGTCACTAATTTGTGTAAAGAAATTTAATTATTTATTTATTTATTTTTCATTTTTTCGTTTGTTTTAGTTTGTTCTTAATATGTATATATTTGTTTTTGTTGTTGCTGCTGCTGTTTATTTATTTATTTATTTTTGTCATATATTTGTTATTTGTGATGTTTAAAATTATTTACCATTTGCCATGGCGCAGCTTAATCTATATGGCGCTTGTGCCAAAAAACCAAAACCAACCAACCAGTCAGCATGTTTTATGATAGGTTACACTAGTCAATAAAACTAAGTGCTGAGGTTTTTTTTGTAAATGTCAAATTAGGTTTTTGTTTTAAAATTTACTTAACAGTATCTCTTCATTAGGTGAACCAGTCAAAGTTTATGCTTTCTTCCATTTAAAGTTTGGTTACTTTGTTATGTATCAATTGAGGTTAAAAGGGAATGGAAACATAATAAATATGACGCTGGGCAAAATACACATTCACAATACATTGTATACAAGTTGTCTGTAGTGTCTATTGGAACACTGGTTAACTGGTAAGTTTTTATAACCTAATCCAGTGTTATTAAGTTGGGTGATTTTTTTTTCTTTTGTTGCTTGCAATAACCTTTTCATCTACCTGAATAAAGTAACTTTTTGGTTGATTCAAAATGTTAAAGCCAATATTAGACTCTATTTCTACTTATCTTAGAAAGTAAAATAACATAACCTGTTACTTACTTTTTTGTTTTTTTCATTACTGTAGTTACAGACTAACTTGGTAGGCAGTTTTTAAACCTCATAGCTCACATTAGGCCATACTCTAAACCAAGAATCAAGAGTTAGAAGTTAACAAAGATGATAAAATTTTGGAAATATTATAATTTAAATGGTACCATATACCATTTAATTTACATTTTAATGATGATAATTGTTCTGTTTTTTAACAGAAGATGCACTTGATTCAGCATGATGAACTGAACTGAATAAAAATTAAGATGAAAAATGCCAGGTGGTTGAGTGGTTGCACTACATAGTGTTAAAAAAGGAACAAATAATGACACAGTTTCAAAATTACTGACATTAATTAATTGTGTAACAAAATAAATTACTTTTTCATTAAATTTTTGTNGACCATCAAATTTGTAATCACTTGCCAGTTGCATCTGGATTTGTTGTAAAAAATTTTTAAGGACTTAATAAATGCCCGGTGCAGGGCGCTCTCTGGGTCTCATGCCTTCTTTCACACTTTCCTATCTTCCTTTCTTTTCACACTTCAAACCTCATGCTTTCTCTTCTTTCCTACTTCCAAGGGCTAAGTCCGTCGCTTAAAAGACGGACAGCTCTCTAATTCTCTTTTTAAAGATGTTTAAAGATGTATGTAAACCAAGAAATTTATTAAGGAAAAATTTAATAAATTTATATTTTGTAACAGATTACAGGATAAGTAGTATAAAACCTTCAACACTTTCTAGCAATTTTCTTTAATCAAACTAACATTTTCAGCTATATTTAAAGACCTTTCTCATGTTCGACGCTATTTGGAATGTCAGAGATTCAAAAATTTGTTTTCTTCTCAGCTAGAAAAAGTGTCAAAAGGTTTTATATCACTTATTTACAGAAGTTCTAGCTTTTCGTGCATATAATTGATTACAGGATTTATTAATGAATAATAATTAAATAAAAATTACGTTCTCCTTTTGGAAGTTACTTTTGTAGTTATGGATTAATAACAGGATAAACTATATTGACATAAAGCATCTTATTTGAAACTTTTAATATTTAACAAATTTAAAAATATAACTTTCTTTAACTAACAATTTTAATCTAAAAATTTTTGCTTTTGCAAAATTGATCTTTTTAAAAATTCAAAAACAAAAATAATGCATTAGAAAAAACATACAATTAGAAATAACTAAATATATTAGTAAATATTTTCTGTAATTTTATTATATTTTAAATCATTTTGCTTGTTTATAAGATTTTGTACACAATATTGAAATAAAAAGATGATTTCTCAATGAAATATTTATGTACTGATTATTGGCGAATTATCATCACTTGTAATTAATCAGCGGAGGAATCAATTAATACAATTAATGATTAGCAGACATTCAGTACCTCTCTAATTTCCAGTAAACTTACAATAAAACCTATTTTGAATTAAGAAATTGCAGAAGTAAAGTTGTAAGCAATTACATCTTTCTTCTAATGTGATTCATAAAGTGTAGTGACTTAAAATATGATTAAATTATAATCCAAATACAGGGTGGACCAAAAAGAATATACGTATTTTAAACTGATATATTTAATAAACTGTAAGACATGGAACTTGGGACACATATTTATGAAACTCTCTAGTTTAGATTACAGGTGTTCAATATGTTCTCCACCAGCGACACGAACAATATCACACCGATACTCAAATTCCTGCCATACTCGACTAAGCATGTCCGGTGTCACTGATGTAATGGCAGTACAGATCCGGTTCTTCAACTCATCGAGGTTCTGTGGTAGTGGAGGAACGTTCTGAGAAATTGTTATCGTTGTCAATAACATCCTGAATCTGGACACTAAATTCCACACGTTTATGTTTGTCATCATTATTCAGAGCCTGTAACAGCTGTAACTTGTACGGCTTCATAACTAACCTGCGTCTCAAAACATGCCAAACTGTTGTTTTAGGCAGCTGCAATTCCCGACTGGCATGACGTGTTGATTTTGAAGGGCTACGTTGGTAAGCAGCTTGAATCCGTGCGACATTTTCTTCAGATACACGAGGTCAGCCAGGACTCTTTCCTTTACATACACAACCTGTGTCAACAAACTGACGGTACTATCTGCGAATGTTCCATCCATTCGGAGGATCAATTTTGTACCTCAACCGGAAACGTCTTTGCACTGTAATCACGGAATTACACTTCGCAAGCTCAAGAATACAAAAGCTTTTGTGCTGTGGCATAGCCATTTTACAACAACTGTGAATACGTCATTGTAACCAAGCACAAGTGACATCTGGGGGACAAACTACACAATGCACTCGTTCCTCCGATAACCACAGCACACCGCTACTATCGATAGTTTACTAAATATATCAGTTTGAAATACGTATATTCTTTTTGGTCCGCCCTGTATATTCAAATTGTTAATATAGTATTATAAATGTGTCGAAAAAATTTATAGAATTAAAGTAGTAGAACATTTGTAACTAATAAGAAAAGTGTTAGTTTACACAAAACTCCACATACATTTAATTGTTCTAGTTATTACCATTTGTTATAATTCATTAAAGACATGTTAATGGCATTAATAGAAATATTATTTTACAACAACTGGTGTCATTCATCATTTCAAGATAATGAAACTCTGTTGTCAATAAGAATTAACACTCATGCTGAATCTGATTACTTCCATCTGTCTTGATGATGATAAAGATCTTCTAATGGTGCATTTTTTGAATCCAGCCTTGAAATAGCTAAATACAAGTTTATTTTGATTTTGACTTGCATCATAATAAAATTTTATAAATAATAATTTACATGAATAATTCAATCAACTATCCAATACAACTGAAATATGATACCTGCTAGGCTTTATATAATATGATGAAGCATGTAATGAGAAGCTTTAATGCAAAGTTTTGTATGACATACAAATTTCCCTCATCATTTCATTTTTACAGCAAGTATATTATTTTGAGTGTGTTCAGTTTCTGTATATTATATTCCAATAAATTTTGAGTGCTTTTTTTTTCATTGTTTAACAGTAAATTGTAGAATTTTTAAAATTTTATTTATCATTATTCTTACTTAAAATTTAGTATAAGTTATTTTTAATATATTTAAAAATATATTTAATATATTTAAAAGATTCTTAAATTTTTTTTTAGGCGTGAAAATGGCAGAAAATGAACAAGACCTTCTTGATTATGAAGAGGAGGAGGAACAAGAACAGACAACTACTGAAACTGCAACAGAAACAAAAAAGCCCGCTTGTGGATATGTTGCAATTCACAGTTCAGGATTCAGAGATTTTCTTCTTAAACCTGAATTGCTAAGAGCTATTGTTGATTGTGGTTTTGAACATCCATCGGAAGGTTTGTTTTATTGTTGTAATTTGATAGTTTATGTAATTTAAAAACATTAATATAGAAAATAATTTAAATTTGGGGTATGCAAGCAACTTGAAAGTAGCATTTTAATTTTCTGTAAATTTTTCATTACAAAATTTAACCCAAATAACATTTGAAGAAATAATATACAATATAACTAGATAGTTCCATCATGCTTGATAGGCAGTATGTAGTTAATGGTTGGGCCTTTTATCCCATACAGGTCACTCAGTGCCTCCTTGTTATGTTACTATAACATGGTGAAAATGCATTTATTCCACCCATTTTCCCTAGTGAAGTCTGGCATCACAGTCTTCAAGGGTGTAAGTTGGTTAAGTAAATTTTACATTTTTTTAGATGTGAAATTTACTTGATCAATATTGCTTTGTTTTCTCTTAGGCATTTTCTTAGACATCAATGTACCACACTTCTAGCTAAAAATGATACTGCTGAATGGTATGAGTTAGTGCCATCTGCACTCTGATTTTGGATATTATAATAATAAAATTAATAATAATAAATATTTGTTATGAAATAGCATCATCTGTGGAGAAAGAAAGAAAATAGACAGACTGTGGTTATTTGCTTATATTAATAATAATCATAATGTAGAATTGAAATTCTTGAAACAGTTACATCCAAAAAATGGTTAAAAATATTCTGTTTGCTTTAAAAAGCACAATTATTAAATTTCAATTATATGTCAAATACATTTATATCTTTTTATTTCTGTTTTGCATTGCTATTTTTTATATTGTTTGTTTGTTATGGAAATATTTGGCATGATACAAAATATCATTAAAATATGAGTAGATACTGCATTACATTATAATTTTAAAAAAATTCATTTTAAATTTTGCAACATAACTGTCCATTACTTTTTTGTGATCTGAAGATAAATTTTAGAATTTCTTTACTGTAAGTTTTATTTTGCAAATTTTTATATTGAAAACTATATCTTATTCCAAAATTTATTTGTTAGACAATATTTTTATATTACTTAAAAGATCAATGAATTTTTTTTTCTTTGTATTAATGAACAAATTGAAAGGAATATTCAGTTGCCTACTTTCTTATAACTTTGTCATTTTCCAAAAGTCTCAATTTCCTTATAATTCTTTAATTCATATTTTGACACCTGATAAAGAGCAGATGCTGAAATATGTTATGAATTTTAAAAAATATAGTGAAATTGTCTTTGGATAATTATCGTATTTACTTGCATATAAGATGACCTCGCATATAGGATGAGGTGTGGCTTTAAAGATCAAAATAAAGAAAGATTTATTAATACAATTCTAATTTTATTTTGTTTAATCACAAGTAAAATATCAAATGTACATAAGTGCACACATTGTCCTGCAAAAATTACTGACATTTTAAATTTTAAGGAAAAATCATGTAAAATTGATAACATAATTTGTTCGTGTAAAGCTGGACAATTGAAAACTTTTTTTTTTGCCAGTTGTTCAGTCAAATCCACTCTCCGTTGATTACATTTATGAGTTTCTCCAAATTCTGATTTCCAAATAATCATCAGTTTTCACTTGGGAATGGCTTAAAACTTAAAAACTTATATTGTGTTCCTGTGTGATTTTGAATTTCAATCTGGAATTCAATTTTCCTATTGCTGTTCATTTTTACTCCTGACAATATACAAGAATGATTCAAATGACCCAGATAAAGTACTTATGTTTTTAAATACAAGAGGATAAGCATCTGGTAAAAAATGCAAATACATGGTTCACGAAAATTATTTGCAAAAACACAAAGATTTCGCTTGCGCATGTAGGACGACCTAGGAATTTGAAGCTGTGATAAATGAATAAAAACCTTCTCTTATATGCGAGTAAATAGAGAGGTTGAGGCGCACGTTTTAAACGTGTAAACGTGTACGTGTGACGTTCGGCGCCGCTTTCCCGTAAGCCTAAAAGTTTGACGATGGTGTTTGGAATGTCGAGCGTAATTCCACCGACTATCCAAACACCATTGTCAAACTTTTAGGCTTACGGGAAAGCGGCGCCGAACGTCACACGTACACGTTTACACGTTTAAAACGTGCGCCTCAACCTCTCTAATATGGTATAAGAAACTAGGTGACTGATATTTCTTTCAGTTTGTTCATTAATATTACTAAAAGTTTGTTATATTTTCTTCTCTTTGTGTGTTGACTAAAAACACTCTTGTTCTGGAATGTTAATAGTACAGAACATATACACTGTTCTACAAGAAGACATAGCAGTATCACATTTTCAATTAACTGGGATTTGGATTTTAATAGTAAGAACTAACTACATTATAAACTCAATTGACCCAAAGATCTGTTAAAAATTGAATTTGTATTTAAATAATAATAATAATAATAATAATAATAATAATAATATTATTATTATTTTTTTATTATATGATTGAATTAAAATAATCATTTTTTAAAATAGTGATTTATATTTGTCATGTAATTTTAAATATGTAAAAATAATTTACAGTGCAACATGAATGTATTCCTCAAGCCATTTTGGGAATGGATATCCTTTGTCAAGCAAAATCAGGAATGGGTAAAACAGCTGTTTTTGTTTTGGCTACACTTCAACAATTGGATACTGTAGAAGGACAAGTAAGTAATAATCTAATTAGCAATTATGATTGCTTTTTAGATATTAATATTTATGTAATTTAGATATTATAATAAAAGGTAACTTGAGTATTACAATAATGCTGTATCAATTTAGCAGGACTTTGATGTAAAATAAAAACTGAACAAATTTTAGATTAACAATTAGATATTTTATTTGTTTAGGATAAGGTTTAATATAATTAAATTAAGAGATAATCTGATTCATTTAAAGAATTACAATTCACAACTGTTCATAATGATCAGTGTTCATTTATTTACAGACTAGGAAAAAAACCAAAGTGTTTATGGTAATAAATACTTTGGTTTTTTCTAGTCATTTATATATAGTAAATTTTTATAAAATGATTTGTTCATTTGATGGAACATGTATTTGTGTTTCTTTTTCATTCTTTAATCACTAGATTTCTCTTTGTTACTATAAAGATTTTTTTGTAAAATTCTTTTATATTTTAAAAAGGATTTCTTTGGAAAAGTGATTTAAATTGTTTACATATATATTTTTTTTGCTATAACAAAACATATATTTTACATTTAATGCAGAGAAAAAAAATGCATAACAGTAACATTATACAAAATTAAATATACAGTGATTTCATTGTATAGATTTAATTAATAACTTATTGATTTAAGAGAAAACAAATTGAATATAACTATTATTTTTAATAGTTTTTCTAATTTTTTCATCGAATTTTAATATTTTTTTCAAATTGAAATCTATAACTGAATGAATGATTTTTTGATTTGATTTAATTGGTATGTTTCATAATTAAGCAAATCATTCTTTCAAAAATTAAAATTATTTAGAACTGGGTTTATATATAGTTTACCTTCTGAATTCACTGTTTTTCATTATTATATTAAAAACAACTGTTACAGATGATTACATATTGCTTTAACTGATTATTACATTTGAAAACAATTTACAGTAAAATTTGCAAGGACTTGGATTTTTTGTTAGGATTTTGCGATAATTATGTATAAAAATTGAATAAATTAAATTTTTAAAACTCTTAAATCTTGAACTGCAAGAAATATTCAAGAATAGTCTTGATATTAGGTTGGGGAAAAAGAAATCCATTATTTTGTCACTAGATGGCTGTAGTGATACATATCTCATAAAATATTGATGACACAAGTTCAGACTTGTGCTTATTGGAAAAGTGACATTCTGTACTAAAAAAAATTCTTTTACAATTTTTTGATTGGTCAATTCAGTTGTGAGTTATAGGGTGTAAAAGACGGAAGTTAACAAAGAGAAAATTAGGTATGTTTTACAATTTTGCTTCAATAAAGGCGAAAATGCAAGCCAGGCAGCTGAAATTGTGAATGGTGTTTATGGTCCTGATACTGTCACAGCCAATTATGTGCAATTTTGGTTTCGTCAGTTCCGTTCTGGTAATTTCGATGTTAAAGATGCACCTCGCACAGGTAGGCCCGTTGTCGAAAATGTCAATAAAATCATGGAAATGATAGAAGTAGACTGGCACGTTAGCACTCGTAGCATTGCCCAGGAGCTAAAGATTGACCATAAAACAGTTCTAAACCATCTGAATAAAGCTGGATTCAAAAAGAAGCTTGATGTTTGGGTGCCACATGAATTGACGGAAGAAAACATTATGGATCGAATTTCCATCTGCGAAGCCTTGGCCAAACGGAACGAAATCGACCCATTTCTTAAACGGATGGTGACTGGGGATGAGAAATGGGTTACATATGGCAATATTGTGCGATAACGATCGTGGTCAGTGTGGTGAAGCGGCTCAAACGGTGGCTAAACCAGGACTAACAGCCAGGAAGGTTTTGCTGTGCATTTGGCGGGACTGGAAAGGAATCATCTACTATGAGCTGCTTCCATATGGCCAAACACTAAATTCGGACCTCTACTGTCAACAATTGGACCGTTTGAAGCTAGCGATTGATCAGAAGCAGCCAGAATTGGCTAACAGGAGAGGTGTTGTACTTCTTCACAACAACGCCAGGCCACACACATCTATAGTGACTCGCCAGAAATTCCAGGAGCTTGGTTGGAAAGTTTTGATGCATCCACCTTATAGTCCAGACCTGGCACCAAGCGATTACCATCTTTTTTTATCATTACAAAATTTCCTCGGTGATAAGAAATTGGCATCAAGAGAGGATTGCGAAAATCACTTAGTCAAGTTTTTCGCCAATAGGGAGCAGGGCTTCTAAGAGAGAGGAATTATGAAGTTACCTTTAAAATGGCAACAAATTATAAAACAAAACGGTGCATATTTGATCCAAGTCGAACAACCGAAACCATGTTAAATAAAGACTTGAAATGAACGTAAAAATAATGGATTTCTTTTTCCCCAACCTAATATAATGTTTAATAGAACTTGATTCAGAGAGTTCAGGAGTGAACAAAGCAATACACCTAAGCTTAGGAGAAGAATAATGTAAAGTTTGCTGTAGATGTTTGTTTATTTATTGGTTGAAATTAGAGTTGGATAATCCCAGATCATAAAATTTTCCATAAGGTGAAAAGATAATTTCGGAAAGTCAGAACATCTGAAGTTTGAACTTTGCTTCATATGTGGTGACTGGAAGAAGTCACTAATTATGTTTGTTGTGAGATGTTTAGTAGTTGGAATCCCAAATAGGATTTAAAGAGAGATTTAGTGAACAGTATATCCTAAACTAAACTATGACTGTATAAGTTCAAGAAAACTTGTGATATACTTCCAAAATAGAAACAAAGTTAATTGAAAGAATATTTAAATTGAATTGAATTAATTTTTCCCTAAGATGGAAACTTGTAAAAGCCAGAAAAATGCACTTATTTTAACATAATCTCAAATTTTTCTCTCAAAATATCCTAAGACAGAATCTGTGATATGTGAAAAGAAAGCCGTATATGTTATATCTTTGTTATTAAATTAAATTTACCAACATTTATCTATGGATTTTATACATAGTATAGTTAAATAGTATACAAACAATTGATAATGTTAATTATGAAATTGTTACAAAGATATAATTTAAACCTGAAAGACTGATACACAAACTACTGTTCATATTACAAGGAGCCTAGTAACAAACAACAAAGTTAAATTAAGAACTATTAGCTTTAATAATTTCAAATATGTGTGCATTAAATCTTACAACAAATTTAGATTTAAACAGCTTTTGGTTACATGTTACTGCAATATGTTTTCACTGATAGAAAACAGACATTTTATTTAGAACACATGCACTTTTCAATGGCATAGGTGATTGAATGAATTGTATTTTATTTTATAATCTTATCTTTTATTTTGAGTTAATTCACTGAGTATAACAAATACTACATCTAGATTGAAACTTGGTTAAAAAGGGAAAATTGTTAATTTTTGATGCCATGACCATTTTCTTGTTTTACTCTGCCTAAAGCCTGGCATAAACAAAAAAAGGTCATATGCAAGTGCTTTCATGTGTAAACAAACTTTTACATCATGTGAGTGTTTATTTTTGACTACTGCAATGACTGCCCTAGATTGATCAAGTACATGTGAGTATCTCAAGTCACCAAATGACAATATCCAACAAATTGAATATGCTTTTCATTGAAAGGACTAGTCTTGAATCCACCATTCAATTACAAGCATATTTACTTCAATTTGGAGAGACCAATTTGCTCTGATATCAATCATTTGTGCCAGGCTTAAGACAATTTATAGTGTTGGGTGTAATTCTGGCTTTCACTTTGTCATTTAATATTTTTTACTTTGAAAACTAAAAATTCAGATTTTTAAAATTTCTGTTATTAATATATTAGTAATATTTAATTGTAATCAAAATTTTTCTTTAATATAAATGTATATTGAAATACTTTCAGGTTTCTGTTCTGGTGATGTGCCATACAAGAGAATTGGCTTTTCAGATTTCTAAAGAATATGAACGATTTTCAAAATATATGCCAGGCATTAAAGTTGGAGTATTTTTTGGAGGAATGAATATAGCAAATGATGAAAAGATCCTGAAAGTTAACTGCCCTCATATTGTTGTAGGAACACCTGGTCGTATCCTAGCATTGGTACGAAGCAAAAAATTAAATCTGCGTCATATCAAGCATTTTATTTTAGATGAATGTGACAAAATGCTTGAACAGTTAGGTAAGTTTATAATTATATTTAAAAGTTCAGTCAAATTTACCATATTTTTAATTTAATTTTGAATATTTGTGGAAATGTTTAATCAAGGCCACTTGATCGCTTCGCTAGTAAGGCCGTCCGCCGTAAGGAAAATTGCCGTATTCACACTGTTTCCATTTTTTGGCGCTAGTTATCGGTGAGAATCGTCTGTTGAGTAAATTGGTCGTTTTGTACTTTTGTGTGCGAGTATAGCTATTTTATGAAATTGTGATAATTACATATAGTTATAGTTGTATATATTCGTGAGTTATATACGGTTGACGGGATTTCTCTTCAACAATTACAAGGAGCCTAGTAACAAACAACAAAGTTAAATTAAGAACTATTAGCTTTAATAATTTCAAATATGTGCATTAAATCTTACAACAAATTTAGATTTAAACAGCTTTTGGTTACATGTTACTGCAATATGTTTTCACTGATAGAAAACAGACATTTTATTTAGAACACATGCACTTTTCAATGGCATAGGTGATTGAATGAATTGTATTTTATTTTATAATCTTATCTTTTATTTTGAGTTAATTCACTGAGTATAACAAATACTACATCTAGATTGAAACTTGGTTAAAAAGGGAAAATTGTTAATTTTTGATGCCATGACCATTTTCTTGTTTTACTCTGCCTAAAGCCTGGCATAAACAAAAAAAGGTCATATGCAAGTGCTTTCATGTGTAAACAAACTTTTACATCATGTGAGTGTTTATTTTTGACTACTGCAATGACTGCCCTAGATTGATCAAGTACATGTGAGTATCTCAAGTCACCAAATGACAATATCCAACAAATTGAATATGCTTTTCATTGAAAGGACTAGTCTTGAATCCACCATTCAATTACAAGCATATTTACTTCAATTTGGAGAGACCAATTTGCTCTGATATCAATCATTTGTGCCAGGCTTAAGACAATTTATAGTGTTGGGTGTAATTCTGGCTTTCACTTTGTCATTTAATATTTTTTACTTTGAAAACTAAAAATTCAGATTTTTAAAATTTCTGTTATTAATATATTAGTAATATTTAATTGTAATCAAAATTTTTCTTTAATATAAATGTATATTGAAATACTTTCAGGTTTCTGTTCTGGTGATGTGCCATACAAGAGAATTGGCTTTTCAGATTTCTAAAGAATATGAACGATTTTCAAAATATATGCCAGGCATTAAAGTTGGAGTATTTTTTGGAGGAATGAATATAGCAAATGATGAAAAGATCCTGAAAGTTAACTGCCCTCATATTGTTGTAGGAACACCTGGTCGTATCCTAGCATTGGTACGAAGCAAAAAATTAAATCTGCGTCATATCAAGCATTTTATTTTAGATGAATGTGACAAAATGCTTGAACAGTTAGGTAAGTTTATAATTATATTTAAAAGTTCAGTCAAATTTACCATATTTTTAATTTAATTTTGAATATTTGTGGAAATGTTTAATCAAGGCCACTTGATCGCTTCGCTAGTAAGGCCGTCCGCCGTAAGGAAAATTGCCGTATTCACACTGTTTCCATTTTTTGGCGCTAGTTATCGGTGAGAATCGTCTATTGAGTAAATTGGTCGTTTTGTACTTTTGTGTGCGAGTATAGCTATTTTATGAAATTGTGATAATTACATATAGTTATAGTTGTATATATTCGTGAGTTATATACGGTTGACGGGATTTCTCTTCAACAGCAGCTTGGTATATAGATATAAATACATTCATTGTGTGGTCAAACTGTGGAAAAAGTTCTCAGACTGCATCATAAGCCCATTTCTAGAAAAATATTAAAAGTCTAATGTTGTCTAATTCATATTGTAAATTTCTGATGAGGAGGAAGCTAAGTACATTTCTGGTCTTTGACTGAATTTTACAAACTGTAAAATTCAGTCAAAAACAGTGTACACTTTATTCAATAAATTAATTTTTCTTATGTAATAAGCTTTTGCTTTTTCTATAAAGAATTTTATTTATATTAGAGATGTAAACTGAAGCAATGTTACTTTTACCATAGTTATACTTTTAATTTCAACTTTAAAACAATATATGTTGCTTTTGTTCACATTTCTGTGTACTTCTCCAATATTAATTATAATAAGTTCGTAAATATGGTGATATTGAAGGTAACTTCAATATCACATATTTCCGTGCATATTTTTCGAAATTTTTTTACTAACTAAAAACTTTGCTTATTTTTGCAAAAAAAAAAGCAAATTTTTTCGAAAGGTTATATCGGTATTTATTCTTACAGTCTTGATTAACAAAAGTAATAATTTTATAACAGATTTAATACACAACATTTTAATAATTATCATATATGGTCCGAAAATGTGAAAATTTTTATAGTAGACAGTGCATACTGTAGGTAACCTAGTTTTGCTAATTTTGCATACTTTTCGAGTAAAAAAAAAATTTACATTAACGATTAACTACTGGTATCTTTAAGAATCGAAAAGAGATGATTAAATAGTATTAATGTGAAAAAGTTTGTATTTTCCATGCCAATAATACTCAGTTATTATTTCTTCCTAAAAACGTCTTATGAAAATAAAGTGAAAAATACTGTTATTATTATTTCGCTTTTTTCACAAACTAGGGAACATCGTTTGCAGCAGCTCATTTCTTGATTGTCAAAAGTTTTCAACCTGCTTTAATGAGAAAAATATTTAAATGCAGCGACGTCTCCAAACTCCTCTATACTCTCCACCTGAATCACTGACGATGGATGTCACCGATCGTCAGCGCCACAAGCGGAGAAAATATTAACTAGCGTCTATACGCTCGGTCCCATAGAGAGAGATAGTTGGCGGACGGCCTTACTAGCGAAGCGATCAAGTGGCCTTGGTTTAATAGAGAGTTTTAGCAATTAATCATAGTCTGTTAAATTTATATATTAAACATTTCTGCTTTTAATTAGAGTACACTCCCCTATAACATGGTAGATACGTTCTGTGTTTTGTGAAATTCATGTTGTACGAGTCCTTAACCTATTCGATGTTGAAATTTTTATTTGTTGCCTGTGACACCATGTTGAATTTTCGTCAATGTTAAGCCTAACAAATTTTTTTAAAATAATAATTGTGGCTATTGTGTCGTTAAAATTTTTTTTGTACAAACAAAATAAATAAATATATTGAAAAATATAAAAATTATATTTTGAAAGTTTATTTTAATATAAAAATTATGATGCATAGTGACATCTAGTGTCAAAAACATACCGATACTGTAATGAGATATATCAGGTTTAGCCTGGCAGGTCAAAGGTCACCACCCTGATATATGTCAGGAATAACACAGGCTAGGTTAAATCTAATGTAATTTTGTTTGCTTATTTTTCTGGTTCGTATTCAAACAATATTCTGTCTTTTTATTTTATATAAAAGTTTATCTAATTTATAAATCCAAGAAAATTACAAATTTTAAATATTTTTTTTTATTTAAAAAAACTTTTTCAGATATGAGACGTGATGTACAAGAAATATTCAGAAATACACCACATGAAAAGCAAGTGATGATGTTCAGTGCTACACTCAGCAAGGAGATTCGTCCAGTCTGCAAGAAGTTTATGCAAGACGTAATTATTTCTACCTTCCTATATCATCATATCCTGTTGAATATCAACATTTATCAGAAATATAGTCAGGCTAGCTTTTGGTGGATTCTTTTTGTGGAAAGATGTTTTTGGTTAGGTTTCATCTTTTATGTTAGGTTATGGTAGAAACAAGAAGAAAAGCTTAGTTTTGTCAGGATTAGAAATTCTTAGAAGAAACTTCTCTCACATGAGTGAAAATAATTGGCTAATATTTAATTTTTGTTTTTATGGAAATTCAATGTCTCAGTTCACTTGGTTTGCATTGATTCAGTTGGTTCTTCTCTGGTTACTTTCATTCCTCCAAACAAGACCTATCTGTTCTCTTTTTTCGAAAATTTCTTTTTGTCGAATTTTTCCATTTGTTGACTATTCATTCATCGACTGCAAGACTCAATGAATCCAGTCCAACGCACCATGGTTTGACCTATCCTGATTCCAATCAACTGGTTGTCCAGAAATTACCTGGAATGGACTCCGGCCTTCATTGGAGAGGAATAGATTGAACCTGGCCAGAAATCGTAGCCAAATTCATATGCTTCAGTTCACAGTCATAATTCGTAGTATCCTTTTTTTTTATTTCAATTTGATAAATTTAAAATTATTAACAATGATTGCACAGAAATTAAAACAAGATTTAAGGATCAAATGCACATAAAATTATAAATAATAATAGTTTATTGTGGATATATATACTGTATATATTGATCATTGAATCTAATTAAACTAAATAAAATCTTGGTAATTTCTGTGCAAAAGTACAATTAATTTTACAACAAAATTTTAGTTAAAAATTTAATTTCAAATAGATACTACAAGAAAGAATTTACCATTTAAAAATTTTTAATGTTCAAAAATGAATTGATTTTTAATTCTTTAAACTTTAAATATACTTCTATTAATACTATACTATAATAAAATTATGATTATTTATTGTATATTTGTAATATGTAGTATGGCACAAAATCATGACTTACATTGAAAGACTGTAGGATTTATAATGTTTTTATTAATTAAAAATCAAATTTTGATAGTTTCATCTAAAATACAGTTAGTTTTTATTGACTTTAAATTAGCATGAATTCATTTTTCTATTTATATGAAAAAGTAAGAAAGCATTTGTGTAATTTTATTAAGAGTTGCTTTTATTGAAATCATGTAAAATATAAAATAAAATTTAAAAATTTGAATAAAATGACTTACAGAAAAAACTATAATTATCAGAATTGAGTTAGAAATTCTACCAAAATTTCACATTACTTACAATAGTTTTTCATTGACACTGTATTAATTGTTTTAATATGATTTATTAATTTTTTAAAAATATAATTCATTAGTAGAAAGCTTTCAAAGTTTAAAACAAAAATCAAATTTATCTTTTGATAAGATTGTTTGAAACTATATGAATAATTTTTTAAATAGACAGGTAGAAAATAAAATAAAAATTATTTTGTGCTGTACTAATTATAATTTGTTCTAAATATAACCTTAGAGTAATTTTTTAGTGAAATTGTATAATTTCAGTTTAAAATAAGATGCACAGGAGCTTTGCTTTAATGTTTGAAAAAAAATCTAGGAAAGATATATCAAAGATCACAGGATAATATTGGGCTATCAGAGTTAATTTAATAATAATAATATAATGTACTTGTAAAGTTGAAGTTTCTAAAAAAAATTCAAATGATTGAAATAAATGAATATTTGTGATAAAAGCAAAAATAATTCTATAGAATATATCACAGTAAAGTCATACAGTTCAGTTTGGCAAAACTATTATACAGAGTTGACAAATTAATGATTGCTTATATTTGTTCTTACTATGATTACTTGGCCTATTTTGCTTAAGATGTGTTTTCAGCTTATATCCAGTATATAAAGTAGTTTAATATGAATTAAGAACAAAAAAATAGTTAAAATAATATTGTATTGCCATATATCTTTATTATCATAACACTGAGAAGATAAATTTTATTTAATTAAATTAATAAATGGTAAATTTCCATCATTTCTGTTTAGTGAATTTAAATTTAGATATCTAATACATCTACAAGCATGTTTATATAATTTTATGGATATACAGAGTGGCCAAAAAATTAGAGACATCCCTTATTTGAAAGTAAATCAGTTCAACAGTGATGTAGAGTGATGTAACAACACATAGTTGCTTATATAAGGTATGCTCAGCTTCAGACAATGTAATTATCATGGAAGTTAATGTCAAAATGGGTAAGACAAAAGATTTAATGACTTTGAATGAGGGATGTTCATCGGTGCAAGAAGAGCTGATGTCAGCATCTCTGAAACAATGACTCTTTTAGGATTTTCTTGCCCAACAGTATCTCAGGTGTTTAGAGAGTGGCAGTTGAGAAAAAAAAACTTCAAGCAATAAGGACAATTCTGGTCAAAAAAAGCTGGTGAACGAGAGAGGTGAAAGGTGATTAGCATGCATAGTCTGCAGCAACAGAAGGGCAACAACATGACAAATTACGGCTGAATTCAATGCAGGTACTTCACAAAGCATATCCCAACAAAACACTTTGCAAAGGATGGGCTTTAGCAGCAGGAGACCATCAAGAGTGCCTTTGGTATCACAAAAAAATAAGAAAAGGTGCCTGTTGTGGACCCTGAAACAATGAAATTGGTCACTTGAGGACTGGAAAAAAGTAGCCTGGTCCAATGAATCTCGTTTCCTGCTGTATCGTGCAGATGGCAGGATCAGAATATGGCACAAATAGCACAAATTCATGGACCCCTCCTGCCAATTGACATCTCTTCAGGCTGGTGGTGGTGGTGGAATTATGGTGTGGGGAATGTTTTCTTGGCGTAAACTGAGTCTCTTGATGACCCAGTTTACGCCAGGAAAACATTCCCCACACCATAATTCCACCACCACCAGCTGCACCACTGTAAACTGGGTCATCAAGAGACCCAGTTTATGGGTATTTGTGGACAAATCTTTGAATAGAACAGCTTACCTCTACATTGTTGCTGATCACATACACTCGTTTATGGCTGTAATGTTCCCTGATGGAGATGGTCACTTTCAGCATGACAATGCACCTTGTCACCGTGCTCAATTGGTCTCAAATTGGTTTGAGGAACATCAATTTGTCTCAAGCCAATTTGAGACAAATTGAGCATAGTTTCAACCATGGCCAGCTCAGTCCCCTGACAGAGAATTTGTGGGACAAAGTCAAAAGATCACTTCAAAGCTTGGAAACACCACTATCCAATCTGACCCAATTTAGAGCTGCCATTATGTTAGCATGGGCCTATTTTCCTCAGCAACTTGTTGAGTCCATGCCAAGAAGAATATCGGCTGTGGTCAGAGTTAAAGGTGGACCAACTCGTTATTAGAAGGTGTCTCTAATTTTTTGGCCACTCAGTGTATAGATGAGTAATTCTCAATTTATTTTATCATGCAGAACTCAAAATCACAGAACATACTGAAGAACTCCTATCTGTCCATACTCTATCTTCACCAAAATTGAACTACAAGTTTTTGGTACCTTAACCTAAAAAATGTATGCTTCTTTAGCAGATGAAAAATAAGAAATAGAATGAAATACCATTAATTATTTGTTCTAAAAAGCTTCTGGATTGAAGCAGTGATGGATTTTCTGCACACCATTTATGGCTGGCTAATAAATGTTGAATGTCATGTACAGATTTAGTGACAAATTTTTTGCCATTATACATTTTAGTCTTGAACCCCCATAAAATTTCTTCAGGAAACCTCAGGATTCTGCATAACAAAATTTGAGAAATGCTGATCTAGGTAATATTATCATCTTTTGAAATACTTTTTATATATTTTTTCCATTAGTTTTGCATCCAAGTATAAAAATGTTGTGTATCAAATAGTTTAGAAAAATATATTGTTTGTAAGATTGCACTTCACAAAAATTAGAATTGTTTGTTTAAATCAATTTTTTATGCCCAGTAATATTCCTTATGCTGTGATTTTTAATACATCTTTTAGGATGACTAATAGCTGCTTGCATTGCAGTGGAGCTTCAGTGTTTTTAATAATTTTTTTATTGATTTTTGTATTTATGATTTATTAATCAAACTATTAATTTATTAGCCAATGGAAGTATATGTAGATGATGAAGCAAAATTAACTTTGCATGGTTTACAACAATATTATGTGAAATTGAAGGACAACGAAAAAAATCGCAAATTGTTCGAGCTTTTGGATGTTTTGGAGTTCAACCAGGTTTGTATTAACAGTTATAATTCTTTTTTGGAGTTTTAACAATATGTTGTTACAGTTTCCATGCATACATATCAGTCCAAGAAAACCAAAATATATATTGTAGCATCAAACTTTGCTGATCTGAATTTTTGCATGAGCACAATTAAAATTATTGAAATCAAGAGAAAAGAATTTCTGTTGTGTAGTAAAGAATGTGCTTATTTTAAACAATAATCAATCAATACTTCACTCACTCTAGAAATTAGAAACTTGCATTATTTGAAGTAGTTTCTTATAGTACTGTTAAGCAGAACTGTTTAAATTAAAATACTGCTTATTAAGAACATCATATTAGAAAATTATGGATATTTTAATCCAAGTATTTTACACATTGGAACCCTCTATGTTGTAGGTATGTAGATGCGAAGTGTTTTATGGAATTCTTTTAGACAAAATTTCTATGCAGTCTTCATTGTTGATAGCAGTACAAAACATTTCTTTAAAATTCTTAATTGGCATTTTAAGCAAAAACCTTGCATTCTTCATATGAGTGAATGTGTCTTATTCCCATAATAGGTATGAATATTAAGGAATCTCATATATTTTTAACATTTTTACTTTTTAGATTATTTAAGTATAATGTAATATAGCTGATTATTGAAATTCAAATTTTTGAATGGCATTGCATTTTCCAGTGGAAATTGCTTGCTTATGTCACAAGAACTAGTATTGCAGTTACGCATTAATCTCAGTGATGAACTTACAATTAAAAATTAAATACTATTTTTTATTTTTGCAAAATCTACTGTGAATCAATTTTTTTTCCTTTTAAAAAAAATTATTTGTGTAGATGAAGAATAACTTTCTGAAATTACCCTACATATTTTAATTAATTCAGTTTGGTATGGTAACAAATCATCTTGTGTGTGTTTTAGTTACACTAGTGAATACTAACTGTATTAATTTAATTTCAAACTAGGTTGCTGTGAAATAAATAACTTCTCAACAAGTATAGGACAATTTTTATTTTCAAGCATATTATATCATGAATGCAATTTCTTTTGGTATTTACTATACTAGCATGCTAGTACCCAAGTGGATAAATTCATTGAACATTTAGTGCTCAGTTTGTACCTGATCAATGGGTTGCCCTTGTGGCATTTTCTGGGTTTTCTTTATATGTGTAACATCTAAATTGGGGGCTACTTTTCCATAAAATCCTCCTGTGAGGTAGCATTTTGGCAAATTGTCCTCACGCTACTTTACTTTATTCGATATAATAAATGGCCTAATGTTTTCAATGTTCAAATTTTTTATTTAAAATATATGGTTTTTGTTGATACAGTAAGACCTTGCTTAACACTGATTTGATATAACACCGTCTGCTCGAAGCCTTAAAAAAAGCTCAAAATTTACGCTGATTTAAATTATTGTAGCATTTTATTGATTTGTACATAAAACGATTATTTATGAACACGAACCAATCAGAAAAAGGTGTACTTTCTTGAAATCTGTGTTTGTTTTGTGCAATTTTGGAAAAAATATATCATTGATGCCATAGGCAATATCAGCTTTGCTTGGCAAGAATTAACTGATAAATGCACAAACGAAGTGTGGAAGAAGTTATGGCTGAAGGTATTCAAGAATTCTCAACGAGAAGAGCTTATCACTGTGTTGTTAGGTTGATCAAACTCAACCTAATCGATGCAGCAGGACTAGGAGATGTAGACAAACAGGATATTGAGGAGTTACTGCAGGTTTCTGGTGAGAGTCTTATCGACGACAACTTTCAAGAACTGGCAGAACAAGGAATCCATAAAGAAATGGAAAACAGTGATTCTGAAAATGAAGAACCCAAAAATTTCTCTACAGATTTTCTTAGTAAATGTTTGGTAACGATAACTGAAATTGTTGATCAAATTGTAGCGAATGATCCAGATTTTGAAAGGAGTGCAAAAGCAAAACTAGCTATCGGCATTTGCTTAAGAAAAGAAAAAAGCAACAAATGAAACTTTACGACTTTGTCTCAAAAAAAAAAAAGAGTTTCAGAAAAGTCAGGACCTTTGTCACAAAAAATGAACGAATTAATATATTATTATACATTTCTATATGCATATGTTTATGTGTTATTTAACATATATTATTATACAAATTAATATAAAAATAACTTAAAGTAAAATTTTTTATTTTCGGTTGCATTTTCCCTTATCTCTACTCCCATGTTTAAATGACCTCATTTAGCACACTGTCATCTAGGAATGCGTTAAGTGAGGCCTTACTGTGTATGGTGGAAGACATGAAAAGCAATAACCTTCAGTTTAAATTTTGAAAGTTCATAACCATTTGAAATTGACATTTCAACATTTTTTTAAAAAAAGATGAATAAACAAAACTCAACCAATCTTTATGCTTTATGGTTTTTTTAAAATAAAAAAAAGATTGGTTGAATTTTGTTTTAGACATTAATTGAAAGATGGGTAAGTAAAATAAACATAACAACAACAACATGTACTAGAAGTGGTTTGTGAGATTTTTTCCCCTAAGACACACCATGCTTGGGCTGGAGATATCTATTTTTGAAGCACATGATAACGTAATAAAAATGGATCATGTACAGGTACAATGATGTCAAATGCAAACAATCATGGAGCTGTATAGTGAACTATTTCAAGCAGGGTTTCACAAAATAAGATCATGACTCTCAATTTAGTGGAACTGGCAGAGTTATGCTCTATGGACTGCATCCAAAGAATAGAACAGTCAGTTCAAGTGTGTACTGTGGCCAGTTTTCCATGAGATGTGTCTGGAATTGGTGAACTGCAGGATCATCATCATCCATCACAACACCAGACCTCATTAAACTTGGCAAACATGGCAAAAATTATTGGAGCTGTGCTTGGAAGATTTTTGCACAAACTCCATATTCACCAGGTATTGTTCTCTCTCTCTGATTACCACCTCTCTAATTTGCTCTTTTCAGAATTTTTTTTTTTTTATGAATAGCACTTTGTTTTTGAGGAAGGCTTCAAACAGCATTTGAAACAGTTCTTTTGTTTTTTGCTATGAAAACAGTAAGTTCTTTGAACAAGGAATTATGGAGCTCAAAACAGATGCAAAAGATTTTAATCAAAACAGCCTATACATTATTGAATAAAGTTATTGCTTTCTCTGAAAAAAATTGTCTTTAATTTACATGTTCATATTGACTTTCTGGCTAACCCTATAGAAAGTTTACTGGTTTATAGTTACTGGATTCAAATGAAAAAATTGAAGATAGAAAACATTGTAAGAATTGTTTTTTAGTGTTGTTTTAAATATATTTTTGTGAATAAGAACTAGGGACAATACCTTGTTTTCGTTGATTTCGGTTATGGTCAGTTTCAGTTTTCATAAAAATTTTTTGCAGAAAATATGTCTTGGTTTTGTCAGCATGCCCATGTGATCTTGCTGCTAATTTTTCAAAAACAAAGGGCAACCTACACGTTTTCCTAGTCGGTGTGGCGTTATTTCTTGTATGAGCATTACCCCATGTGTCTAGCCAAACAATTCCATTACTTTCCTTTCTTTTTAGCTCCATCGTGGAACCAAAGAAAGTTTCCAGAGCCAGCAGCCCTTCGAATTCCATGTTAAATGCTATATTAATGTTCATTTATTCTTTACATTAGTTTTTTATATTAATTACTTATTGTTTTTAGTATTAAACACAATATTTATGCTCTATAAAATCTGTTTTTAGTATGTATTTTGGAGTGTCTAGAATGAATTAATTTGGTTTACATTGATTCATATGGAAATAATTGCCTCAGTTTTTGTTAGTTTTGGATTTCGTCGATTGTTTTTGAACAGATTATCGACAAAAACCGAGGTATCGCTGTGATTAGATATCAGTGGATGCATATATTTTGTGATTAAATTGGACTAATGAACTAATTGTAAACTCATTCAAAATTTGAAGGGCGTGTGAGATAAAAATAATGGCATTATATGTCACAGATACATTAATAGATACATTATTTTATAGTTTTGTTAGTAACAAAATTAAATTTTTAAGAATCAGTCTAGTGATTTTGCTTAATTGTAAGTGTACAGTTTGATCACTAAAACAATTAAAAATTAATTCATCAGGCATATACTCAATGGAATCAAATACGTATTGACATTCTGCTTTAAACAAACTATTATTTTTCTGATTTAATATTAATATATTCATTTTTTGTATTTTCATAAAATAATATTGCAGGTGGTGATATTTGTTCGTACTGTTCAAAGATGTATGGCCCTTGCTCAGTTGCTTGTAGAACAGAATTTTCCTGCAATAGCAATTCATAGAGCTATGACTCAAGAAGAGAGGTAATTTATATGATTATCATTTAACCAAAACAAACATTTTAATAAAATTATTTATGTATGCAAGATGATGTATGTGTGCATATATATGGTGTGCATGCATGTGCAAGCACAGATTTAAATTTTAATGTTAAATACATTTGAGTATTGCAAATAACTTGAGTATCTGATATATATTGAATGGAACAACTTTTTTAAAAAGATTGTCTCACTGATGTTACTATTAAATGGCTAAACAATTAAATTGTGCTTCAAATATGATCTTTAATTGATATAAAGATGATGATTTTTTTAATTAAGAATTTTTGTTGGATAAAAATTAATTTCAAATGTCATATTTATAAATATAATTGATAAAATTGTTCTATTTTAAAATCATTTGTAAAAGCTCTTAATGCATTTGGGAAAATGTAGTAATTTGTACTTTATTAAATTTGTTATTAACAGATAAGTTAGACAGTTAAGTTTTCCTGAAATAATTCATAGACAAAATTTTATAGACAGAAATTACAATTATTTATATAGATAATCAATTTAATATTGAGATAGTAGCAAATATTTATTATCTTAAGCATTAATTAATTTGTATTACACTTGTTTGTTTTATAGATTATCTCGCTATCAACAATTTAAAGACTTTCATAAACGAATTCTAGTTGCTACAAACCTGTTTGGAAGAGGAATGGATATTGAAAGAGTGAATATTGTCTTTAATTATGATATGCCAGAAGATTCAGATACCTATCTTCATAGGGTAAGTAGATTTTACAGCATTAATGTTAGGGTAGCTTTTAACAGTGCATCATTATGTATTAAAAAATATATATATTAAAATACATTAACATGGCAGTTCATATAACTACATTTGTTGTCATTAAATTACTTCACTATTGATTGATGCTCACAAATAAGTTAGTAGTTTAAGAAAAATTTTAGGTAATTTCTGCATTCAAGGTTTATTATTTTCAATTATTACTTATTATAAAATTAACTTTAATTAAGACTCAATAAAATCTGATTTTTAAAATGTTAAAATAGTTTATTATTTGGAACATTCAACATGAGAAAAATTTTGAGATAATCTGGAAGAAAAGGATTGTAAAGATCTACATCAGTGTTTTTCAACGGAGGCGATATCGCCCCCATGTGGGCGTTTTTCCATGTTCAGGGGGCAATTAGTAACAATTTACATTTTGGGGGCGAAAAAACAATTTTCTGGGCAATTATAGTAAAACATTATATTAAGAATAATTAGATATTTTATTCGTTATATCGTACAATAATTAAACAAATAACATTATGTAGTCACTAGTCTATCGATGCAGTACGAATCTTGCATTAGCCTTATCCCTCGGCATTGTAATTTTGTAGTGAAGGGGGCGACGATTCATTAGAGGTTGAGAAACACTGATCTACACTGATCTGTATGAAATTACTTATGATGATGAAAATTTAATAATTTTGGTTTACAAAATATTGCAATTCTGTTTTTATAATTAAATGAACAGAATTCATTTTAGAGATGGGTCCTTATCACTTTATATAAGGTATTTTTTTCAAAAATGTTCTCTTTTGAGATTCACATTCAAAAATTTGTATGAAAAAGTTACATCTTATAAGTAGTTACTTTGTTTCTTATTTGATATATTTTTGAATTAATTTATAAATTATGTTAACTTGATTTAAAAATAGTTTATTTGGTTCTTTTTAACCAATAAAGATTATTGTACCAAATACAAAATGCAAATGATTTTTTACATTCTTCAGATAGACTTGATATTTTTTACACAATTTTCAATTGCTAAACTTTTATCATAAAGTATCATATGAAATTAATGGCCAAGAATCAGTACAGCTTTTCTTTTTAATAAAAAGAACATTTTTATTAAAAAATAATAAGTACATTTTTTTTCTTTTTAATAATTATACCACTCAAAAAAAAAAGAGATAATATTTAACTGACATTTTATAACTCAATTTTATTTCTGATGATACTGAAATTTATTCAAATAGTTAATTTTTAACATATAGTAGAACTAAATGTTTGTCATTTTGCTGCTTTGGCTGTCTGTCAACATAATTATATAAAATGTTAGCCAAATCAATTATCGAAATTTTTAATTGTAAAACATTAAGGGGTATCTGAAAATGAACCATTAAGGACCAAAAGCATTAGTGTGTGTAAACTTTATGAACAAGGAATGTTCTAATAAAGAAGAGTCCTTTGTTACTTTTCCAGCTGTTATATATAACAGGAAAATATAGCAGTGGGTCAAAATCTGACCCTCCCAAGATTTTTATGTTTTTGGACTCAAAATCTTGAAATAACCATAAATGCAAAAAATTGGAGTTTTTTTCTGTATGTATTGATGCTTAGGGGGGACATGATTTTGTAGCTTTAATATCTCCTGTGCTTTTTTGTTAAATTTCTGAAGGTATGCAGGTAGGTTTGTGTATTGGGGATTGATGCTCTTAAATTTTTGGGGTTAAAGGTCAAGGGGTGAGAAGATAGATGTAGTCAAATGTCAGGTGGTGTCAGACCTAATGAAGATTTTATTAGCATTTAGTTTTTTTCTATAAAACTCATCTTTATCATCAAAATTAAGCTTTTTGCCCTTTTATAATAATAATAATACTGTAATAATAATAATAATAATAATAGTTTAAAAATAAAATCCTGGAACAGATGTGGTACATGCAATTTTAAATGTTTTTGCCAGGAAACTTACATAAATTGTTGCTGGGTTTTTTTAAATGCATATGCTAAATTTAAAATTGAATGTATGAAACAATTTTTTTAGGTTGCCCGTGCTGGTCGATTTGGCACAAAAGGTTTGGCAATTACTTTTGTATCAGACGAGAGTGATGCAAAAATTCTCAATGAAGTACAAGATCGTTTTGATGTCAATATATCTGAACTCCCTGACGAAATTGATATTTCATCATACAGTAAGTAATTATTTTTTTAAATTAAAAAAGATTACATTGAGTATTTAATTGTTTTGTGTCTCTTACAGTTGAAGGACGTTAACTCTTGAAGACATTTGAGTACCTTTCATCTATCATTGCTCATTTTTATTTTAAACTTAGAATTTGTGTACATTAATAGTATGTAATAAAATATAATTCAAACATTTTCTTATTGAAATTGAAATGTTCTTATTTTTTAAGATGTAGTCTTTTATTTAAAATATTCATTGTAATCAATGTATAATAAAGAAAACTTTATTATAAAATTTTTCTTAATATGAAACAATGATTTGAAAAAATATTTAAAAGTTAAAATATTAAATAACAGCTTTCCAAATATGACAAACAAAATATCATTTTTAATGTTAATTATCTGAAACACTAGGGATATTCAAGCTTTAATCATTATTCCATGAAATCTCTCTTTGGTATGCATGCTCACTCTCCTGCTAATAAACAAAAATGTTATAATAATGCTGAAAAATGCAGACATTTTCGTACCTCAGATAATTCAGGCAATGCAATGTTCTCAACCTGAGTCTGTGGATTCTCTGGAGTCTCCAAATGAGTGTAATAAAGAAATGCACAAGTTTAAATAACCAAGTACAGCTGTCCCTTGATAATCCGACAGGTATGGGACCAAAGGAGTGTCGGATTACCAAAAGTGTCTGGATTACTGAAAGTGATTACATATTTAGCATTGTTTTGCTAGCAGTAGCCTACAATATTCCCTACTCCAACTGTTCGAACAGAACTGCTCGCGGAAAACACGAAATGTGTGTCATCATGTAAGAATTGGGTGGGGAGATTCACGTCACGACATGCTTCTGTGCAAGCAACACGTAACAGGGTCGGATACCTTGATGGGAGGTGCGTCGGATTACAAAACGTCGGACTATCAAGGGACAGCTGTGTAAAATTTTCAGAGAATCTTGTTTTAAAACATATATATATATATATAATTCTACTCTAGAAATCTGCCAGATGATGAATTTTGAGAAACACTGGGGTGTTGCATGTCCTCGTGGTAGTTTGTACCCAAAGACATGATGTTGACAGATCTCATTAATTGCCCATTTCTTACTACAAACTAATGTGTTTCGATACTTGTCTGTTAAATTTCGCAAATTGCATCATGTGTTGAGCTCTCACGTCGCCTATGAAATGAGTTCAGTGGATGACCAAATGAATTAAATAAAACTCACATCTACCAAAGTTTAAACATTATATATAAAAAATGTTTAGAAACGATCAGAATAATCATTTTTTAAGAAATTAAACATACCATGCAGTGTTTATATTGCACCCTAATATGCAAATTAGTCTTCGATTTTTGAAATTTCGTTTGAAATGCATGTTTTTCATCTTCAGGAATATGATATACACTTTGAAAGCTTTTGCAAGAAAGATACAATGAAGTTATATTTAGAATGGAAAACTCCAAAATGTGAGCTAACAAAATGATTTCAGGTGTATTGTATGAACGAATACAAGGAAAATAAGTGTTGGGCTGCAATTTTCAAATTGCAGACCTATACATTCTCTGTCCGTCCTTCGTTAATCTCGTAGATGAAAATTGAGATAAAGATACAGAAAGCTTAGGACCGGAGATCCCGATTAATTTTTTACCTGTACAGTACATGATTACATAAATAAAAATTGAATTTCTCTACGAGATCTAATCACATTAGAGTCGAGTTATATTTTGACAATTGTGGATGGCATGATTCGTGATGATTCCCTCAGCATAATACATGTACTTTCTTGTACAATGTCCAGATAATCTTTAAATACAACGAAAAATCTACTAGAATCAGTCTAAAACTATAGACAAAAGGTCAGAGGACCCCAAACCAATTTTTTCTAAAAGTATTTCCCCTGAAGAAAAATAAAGTGAGCACTGTATTTGGGGTCGCATAAAACTATAACACGCCACTGTCTCAAACAATAATTTATCATCATGGACATAATTATGAACAATTAATTGAAACGGTTTATTATTCTAGTAACGTGTTACATAATAAAATATATGAAATTTTGTTTATATGCAAAATAATTTCGTATTACGTAAAAAAATATTTATATTCTTCCTCCTCTTGTCGTCGTGCTGTTTCTGCTTTAACTTTGGCTTTGGTTTTTCTTACTAGTGTGAGTGGTTCGGAACGATACATTGGTTTGCGAATGAATTTCCTTTCTTTAGCTAATTCTGCCCTTTCCAAAGCTTTGTTAATTCTTTCCTCTTGTTGCTTCCTTTTTTCTTCGTTCTCCTTTTCTCGTTCTAATCTCCTCCTCTGTTTTTGTTTCATTCGATAGATTTTATTCAGACGTTTGGCAGGTAATAATGTCAAATTGTGTATTAGTTGCTCTAAATAAGCTTCTATACTGGTCAGCATAATTTGTGAATTTACATTTCCTTCGCTAAATTCTTCGCTGCAGCATCTATACACTTCAGCAATCTTCGTTTGCAGAAGTTTTGACTCGTCATCCTCTTTTTCGAAAGCATATTTATTTATTAACTGTTGAAATTTCTCAGATTTTTGGGTCTGCTCTTCTTCACTTTTCTGTAATAAATGAATTTCTTTTTTTAATGTTTCTATCTCTCTGGATAATTTTTCTTGGTAGGTAAAGAAAGAAATTTTTGTTTCTTCTAATATTTCACGGGAGTCCAAATTGTATTGAATGAAAGAAAGGCATTTGTTTTTATATTCTTGCAATCTTAATGTCACTTCTGCGGGATCTTCAAAGTGAATTTGAAAATTGTCCTCGTCGTCTTGATCTGTGAAAATCGATTTGTTTGGGTCGATGTCTTTCAATTTTTTAGACATTTCCTTTTGTTTCCAATGATTACTTGGTGCTAAGGAGTCTAATAAATTGCGAAAAATTCTCAGTTTCTTCAATATGGTTTCCTGTTTAGATACAGAATTTTGTAAGGAGATTTTTTGAGCAGTTAGTATCTTAATTTCTTCATTTAATTTCAGACTCTGTTCGGAACATTCGTTAGCTGCTTTAATGGCATCTGAACAAGCGGTATCGCTTTTCTTAATCGTGTCGATAAATTCGGTAGCTTTATTTTCTAGATTTTCTTCTTGTTTTGACATTTTCTCTTCTCTTTCCAATTTTAATTGATTTAGTCTTTTGATTTCTTCTGATTTCTGTAGCAAAATAAATTCGCATAAATTTAATTTCTTCATTTTTTCCAAATATTCTTGTCCAGATTCATGTTTTATCGGTTCTCGAGTAATTTCGTATATTACTGATTTAGGTAAATTTCCATATTTTTTAGATCTGCTTACATAAAGCTCTTTGTCTCCAATGGCTTCTTCTCGAAATTTTCTTATGGAAGTCGTTCTCATTCTCATGAAATGAGCAATTGTACCAATCTGGTAATGGTAGTTTGTGTTCATCATATTCTGATAATTCTCTTTCCACAGTTCCATTTTATCTACAGGTGCCTTAACATGTTCATTGGGAGAGTAATCGTTCATTAGAGAATAAGTTTTATCTTCTGAAATCGATGGATCTACTGATAATGAATCAATGGATTTCTCACAAGATACATTAGATGCATCACTATTGCTTTTCTCTCCGTTATCTTTATCGGTTTCAATTTCATCCGCAAATTTAACCTTCTCCATTTTAAAAAAGTCTTCTTACAGTTTTCCAAACTTTCAAATTAAATATTATTCTAGAACATGAATTTGTTATTTTGTTCGAAATCTTGTTACGTGAATCGGTATCTTTCCGTTTCATTTTAAACGTGAAAATAATAATCGTTAGATTCTAATAATTTTATTTCTTTGTATTTGTATTTTTATCTTTCGTTTGTAGCTAGTTCTTTGATGTAACTCAATCCTTTGATAGTATACTTTATGTTAAATTAAATAAATAATATTGTTAAAGGATTGAGCAACGAATATGGGAACGTCTGACAAGGACTGCGAATGCTGAAAATTTATATAAACTATTGATATATGAGGTAGAAGGATATACAGTGTAACGTGTGTGTTGTGGATTGCTGTATGTGGGACACTTTTTAAAAAGAATTCAGTATCCAAGAAGTGCACTTTAATAGATTTCTTAATTGAGTTGTATGCAGTGGCGTAGCGTAGTGGGGACGGCAAAATTTCACAATAAATAATAATAATATCTTGTAAAAATTTGAACCATTTCATTTCATATTTTTGTCGCACCTACGATTCGGACCGATTGAAATGAGCACGGAATTTTTCATTACTTATTCAGTGACGAAACTGAATTTTAGTCTTTTAAATTGAGATACCTAAATAAGGGGGCGGCGAAATTTTCCTCCGCCCCGGGCGGCTGACACCCACGCTACTCCACTGGTTGTATGGCTACTTTGCTGGTAACACTTTACGCCCAGTGGGCATTAAGGTCTTTCAATCATACGTTTTATTGGTTTGACCAGGCCCATAAATCCAAATGAATAAAAACATGAATCAAAACCAATTATTTAAGTTCTCAGTTTTACAGAAATATATGTTTAAAACGAATCTTGGGATTGATACAATCTAGCCTTTCCTCCTTTCCTAATCTTTCGGAAAGGATTGGAAGGACAAATTGATTATTAACTGATTCTAGAGTTGTAAAAAGAAAGACAACAATTATCCATTTTAATAAGATAAAAATAAAAAATATACATAGAAATAAAAGCCATTGTACTGTACTCATAGTAAAACATTTATTGTAATAGATACAATGGTAGTATTGTCTAGTAAAGCAGCTTTATACAGTTGGATCAAGATGTCTAAACAAGTTTAGAGAATTTTGATGAACAAATTAGGGCTGTGCTAAACCAACATTTTGATAACGATGTCGAATATCAAATACCTAAATAATATCGATATCGGAACATTTATCGATTGGCATAACACTAAAGCAATAATCCGTTTTAAATGAGTTTTCACCTAAAGGCAGTTTCGGAAAAATTCGACAGTATCAGCCAATCAGATTTTAAGCAAGCATGCACCGGCCTGTAGTATAATGTAGTGTTGCCAGCCTTCTGTCGTGAAAACGCCCTAAATTGAACTGAAATTTTCTCTAAAGCTAAGAGTTTCCACTAAAAATTGAAACAAGTTACTACTAAACAGATGCAATGCATATAAAAAAAAATATATTAGTCTTTTGACAATACAGTTGAGCAGAAGCATCATATGATAAATCGACATGCACTGCATCTCGCCCTAAATTTCCTCCACTCTGTTGATTTCCTACTAAATTGGCATCATGATATGCCTAATTCGGGTACAAATACAATAAGATAAAAATGAAATTCACGTTATTATCAAACTTTTTATTTTGTGCAAGAATTAAGATTTTAATTACTAAATTAATTAAATCTAAACTTCGTTACAATAAATTTAACTTTGAATATGCATGAAATAAATACATCAATCACTTCATCAACGCTAATAGAAGGTAATAAAATCTGTGTGACGTCACGTTGTTGACAATTAAAATTAATCACGTGGCTGACAAACAAGTGGTTGTCTTTAGATCTTACGTAAATATATATCTGATATCTTAAATAAATTACAACACATGCCTAGAAACTTTTATCTTTACAAATGGATGTTCAAAGATCATCTTATAAGAAATGATATTATTATTTTTTTAATAGATGTAGGAATAATTAACATTGTAATTAAAGACAGCAAAATGTAAGCTTATTTACTTTATACTGTTTGTTTTTTTTCCTTATTCAATTTAATAAAATAAAATAAAATCAATGATTATTGTACATGTCGGTTCAAATGTTCACAATTTTGTAAACTGTACATCTTATATATTTTATAATAACACAACACATGATATTGACAAAGCATATTNCTTTTAGCCGCTGCTTCGATACATCACTGTATAAAGAGTTATCATCAACAGTTTTTTCGTCACAACGTGAAGAACTTGCTTCTCTTGATGACATTTTTTTAATTATAAAATAATTTTTCAAAATAAATTTCACTGCACAAATACATCTATTCACATCAAAATTCAGAAACGAACTGTTAAAGAGTGAGTGAAAAAGAACTCTGATAGAAAAACGCTCCTAGTGAGAATTAGATCATAGCTCACCTTTGGTGATTATAATTAGATAAGAAAGTTGACACATAGGTGTCAAGAATGCACTGTTATTGTCAATAAAAGTGAAATTATTAGGCTTGGAATAGTAAAAATTAAATTAAATGTAATTTAGTCTAACAGTCTATTGCAATGGAATACAAAGATTATTGTAAATAAATGTTAAAAATACAGACTATTTCAAATAATTATATATAAATTTGCAATTAATTACAGTTAATAATTTAATGTGATAATTCAAAGGATAAGTATAATTTAAATAATGCAATAAAAGTGAAATTATTAGGTAAAATCTTGTTACTTTGGCATAATATGTAATTTAGTCTAACAGTCTATTGCAATGGAATACAAAGAATAAAGTTAATTAAAATGGTATGCCGACTTCAAGCATTACATTAAAATAAAAGTAAGGACATGTTTGCTGAAGTATTGAAATGTAACTTCTGATAGTGATTCATGTCACTTATTGCTTTGTTTTCTTTTATTTAATCAATGAAAATTATTTTTCTAAAATCAAATTTTAAATTTCAACAAAGTTTAGTATATTTTCAACTCCACAGTGCCTGATTTATGGTTATGAGTGCAGAAGGCTGCTTAACATTTTGTGTGCCCTTTACAAAAAAATCATATTTCTGCCCTAATGTAATTTTTTTTTGTTTTTTGTAGTTTTGTAATAAGAAATTATGCAGTTTTAGTGGAATTAATTCTGGTAAACTGTTGCAAAAATGACTGTTTTATCAACACATTATTTTTAACGGATCAAAAAAATGGGATTAAATGAAAAATTGTGCATTCCTAGAATTGTTGCACCCTAGGCTACATCCGAGGCAGCCTTTTCAGTAATCAGGCACTGCAATTCCATGAGATATACAAAGTCTCAAAAAGAAGTAAATAAATAAAAATTTTAATTAATTGAAGAAAACTTAATTCAATATGTTATAAACCTTTTGAAAGCCTTTAACCTTCATTCAAAAATGATTATATAATGTTAAATTAAAATTCCTTGTATTTTGTACAGACATTTTAATCTAATATAAAACAGTATTTGATTTAATTCAAGAAAACATATAAAGTAAATTTTAGTCACATAGAATAATAACTCCCTAAATCTTCAGAAAGATGTAATCCAGTTTGTATATTTAGTTAGGTTGTGAAATGGCATACAAAACGGAGAATAATATAAATTGTTTATATATATATATATATATATATATACCTGTATATTTTATGATAAGAATCCTTTATTCTGTCAAATTCTTTTATTCAAAGAAAAGTATTTGCAATTTTTCATACCACTGGGCTTTAAAACACATTCAAACTAATATCCAGGTAGTGAATATGTAATATATGAGGGCAGTTTTTTCAACCTCCAATGGTCTATAAAACAAAGACAAATAACAAAATGATTACCATAAGTTAGGTACAAACATGGTTACTTTTTGACATAATCACTGTGAAGATTGAGGCATTTGTCAATCTGTGGATGAGCTTTGAAATTCACTCTTCATAGAATGTTGCCACCAGTGACTTGAGATGGGCCTTAATGTTGTTTTGAAAATCATCATTAGTCTCGAACCTCTGTCCTCCTAGCCAAGTTTTCAGTTCAGGAAAGAGGTGGAAGTCTTCACACATTAAAGGTGTGAAGACTGTCACCTTTCAGACTTCCACTTAGCTTGGAACTTTTTAAACACCTAAATTGTCAAGGTTGGCAACGTTCTATGAAAAGCGGATTTCAAAGCTAGTCCACAGATAGACAAATCTCTCAATCGTCACAGTAATTATGTCGAAAAGTAACCATGTTTGTACCTAACTAATAAATTCATTTTGTTATTTACACTTGTTTTTCTTTTATGGACCATCGGAGGTTGAAAAAAAAGCCTATGTAATTTACCATTAAAACAACATTTAATTGCTTCTAAAAATATCAATAAATATACAGTATGTATTGTAAAACAGAGTTTCCTCTTCTGGAAACTACTGTTAATTTTATACATGAAACATTTTTGGCATATCAAACCAACATTTTGTTTCCAGAAGAAGCAGTTTATATTTCTTATAATATGCAATATGATACTACAATTTATTGAATTTGTTGAATATTATAAAACAGTTTTGAATAGTAATTTAATTTGCATTGGATAGAAATATTTTGATTTAAAACTGTACTTCAATGATATTAATGCATTCTAATAATAATTATTAGTTATAAACACTCATATTTTCAGGTACTAGATTTTATGATATTATTATACCTCAAGAGAAGAATGATTTGAAAAAAGCTGAAATTGAAAATCATCTCTATTTCATTTTAAGAAGCTTTATTTAATTTAGAGATAGCAAAGGTAAAACCTTTAGAAAGATACTTTCATTTGGTAAAAATGTCTTCTGTTACTTGAAACTTAACCAAATTAGTTTATAGAACTTATTAATATCAAATTAAATGCTGATCAAAGTTTCTTCATATCCCAGTTTCAACAGTCATATAATTTCATAAAAGGCCATAACAAATCTTAATAAATCATCCTTTTTATTTTACTTATAAATCCATTTTGAATACCTCTTTAGTACAAACAGAAAGTTAAATTCTATAAGTAAACAATGTTATAATTAAAGATTTACAGAAATCTGAGAAGTAACCTTAAAAATCATATACCTCTGTAAACAAAACCAAGCACACAAGATCATACAACCATCAGCCAAATTAATTGGGCATAAATTATGCTAGAAATATTAATTGAAAATTACATGATTAGAACAACTAGAGGTAGATGTTAGGTGCCATATCTGTTTGGTATACTCTTTCACAATTCTACATTTCCAAAGTACAGCTAAAGTACCCTGAGGAGATAACACATTTCTTATTTTAACACTGGGCACAAGCTCCGATTCACTACTGTAGACCAAGGATGACATCATTCCAATTTGCAAGTACACATATACTGGTGTTCAAATTAATATAATTTTTATGTTTAACTATTAAATAATGTTCTAAGAATTTTCTTTACATAATATTTTAATATCTTCTTTTTTAATTTGATAGTTATATGTCTGAACATGCAAGTACAATAGCAATCACCTGTGTTTTAATCTAAAGCAGTCTAATGATCTCTTGACACAATGATGCAGCAATGTTTTCTCTCTAAAACTGCGAGAAACTGAATTACTACTATACAGTAAATATTTGATATATTACTACACAGAAAATTTTACTTATTTTTCTATATATCCAATCTTTTTCTCTTAACTATATTACGTAAACATCATAAAATTACTGAAAAAATTGTATTTACTACACAAGTTAAATTATTTTATTGATTATTGATTTTTATTTTAAGAAAAATTTAAAATGGTCACCTCAAAGTTGTAAGCTATGTTGTAAATATAATTCAAAAATGTTTACAACTTAGAGATGGTTATTTATTCTTCATATGAACAATGCCTTGATGCACATAAGTATCACTTATGTAATTTTGTTGCACTCAAATGATGTTGATTTCTTAAGTCTATCAATATCTCTTGGACTATTCTAGTTCACAGTTGATTTCAGATGACTCTGGTAGTAAAAAGTCAAATAGAAAGTAAAATGAAAAATATAACTGAAAATTAAAAATTCTCAAAAAAATATAAATATATTAATTTGTAGTAGTTTGGTCTATGGTGCATGACTTTTGATTTATTCTGCATACTTTCCTGGAATAAATTTATATATTATAAAGACAGGACATAGCAGGTTTTTTTTTCTGCTCTTTCTGACGCAGCACAAAAACATATAGTTACAAAGAAACACAAACAGTTACAGTTTTATTAAGGTATATACAGTTCAGTCAATTAGTTTAACTAAACATGTAAATCATAAACATTATTAATATATTTTTAAAAGTAATTAAATTAGATATATTAGTTATAATTAAAAGTTATCATTATTTTTTATCTGCTTTTGTTAACAAGTTATTGACACAAACAATATTTTGCTAGCAATGTCAGATGGAAAATATTGATGGAAATTTTACAGTTATTGATGGGATCAATAAGGGGTTTTCCATAAATTACATCTGCATTTTTCTTCAAATTTTTACCCTTCTCACCTCTTGTTTTAATTTGTCTAAGTTTCTGTAACTTCCTCTCTTCTTCAGATGTCCAACAAAACTCAACCCTCCTTACAACCTTTGTTACTTTATGAATTGTAGATACCATAAGTAGAAACAAAACATATGAGAAATTTTGAAATAAATATAATAAAATGCATAAACTGTTATTAAATTTAATGAAATAAATGACACCCTACTAAATCTACTGAAGCTCAACTCCTCCCTCACTTCCAGTGTGGATATCATTTATTTACAGTCCCTAACTTGCTAGCAAAATTTCTGGAATTAATATTTTTGATGAAAAATTTACTATTTTCAATTTTTCTAATATGAATTAGTATATACACAATAAATATTTAGTTAATTTTTCTTACATTTTATATGTATTTAATGATATAATTTGAGACTAAGGTTGTTGTTCCAGTTTCTACATTCAACAGCAAAATAGTATATTTACAGTAAATATTATAGATAATTTTGATATAGATATTTAGGAATGATTTTTACATGGAAAAATGAATAAACTATCATAAATTGAAATTCTAAATGATCATCTACTTTTTTTATTCTTAATATATGTATTCTAATCATAATCAAAATAAAACATCTTATATGCATGAAGATAAGTAGTTGCTATATAAATTGTAAACTATTATTGAATTAATTTCTTATATGTATATTTTCAGATAGAAAATATTTCTTAGAGACTTGCATTACCAATATACTTCAACATGATAAGTGCCTATTCTTTGAGATTATCAAGATTTTACAAAATACAAAAATTTATATCATGGTATTCTTCAGCTTCAGCTGCTCCTAGTGGTGTACCTCATACAAGAATAAAAAAGGAAGATGTAAAAGTGCCAAAATCTCTTCCATCATCAGCAGATGTAGTCATAATTGGTAGAAATCTTTATGAAATTATTTAACTTTAAATTTTCAAAAATATGTTAAAATGTTTTTAATTTACAACTTTAAAAAATCTAAAACACAGTGGACTCTAGAGCTGTACTAAACCAAAATTTTGATATCAATATTTGGCTTGCTATCAAGATTCCTTTGATATATCAGTTACCAGCACAGCACTAGTAGATTCTCACTAACCTAGTATACCCCAAGTGGGATCACCTGTGTGTTCTCAATTCCAAAAAAATGTTAGTTGTGTCAGACATCCTATTTTGCTCTACTCAACTTTCATTTGTGTACTGTGCTGCATTAGTCTGCTGTATTATTTGCCCACCCACTAAAAAAAATCAATATCAAAGGATGACAATGACAGGTCACATCATTCACTGCCTTAAAGGCAACGAATGATGTGCATGCATTAAGTTTATAGTCTCTTTGTAATGTGGCATCCCTCTGTGCAAGGAACGGCCAAATTAGCAAGAATATACAGTATTTTTATTTCCTCTAACCTAAATTTAGAATAAAAAATTGAAATTTTTTTAAAACATGGTCTAATCATAAATTAAATTTCAAAATATTTAATGATAATCTAAAATTATTCAGATACTTTTGTAAAAACTTTTATGAGAATGTTTTTATACTTGGATATATTGCATACATAAAATGCTCAAGTTAAAGAAAATTTTATTTATATATAAGATTTTCACAGGAATATATTTTATGCTGACATATTGTTCATATGCATAATATGAGTATTTCATTATTTTTTCATTTTACATCATCATCAAACAGACAAAAACTATTCATATTAATATGCTTGAAAATGTGTAAACAAATAAACAAATTTATCTATAGTTGTTTGAAAAATTATTAACTGGAAGCAAAAATGCATTTTTTTCCCTCCAATTTACAAGAATTTTCAATTGATATGACAAATGGATTAAAAATAGATACAAAATGTAAATGCTTACATATCACTTTGTGAAAGCTTGTGTAATAATTTCAACTTTTATATAAAGAAATTTGATTCAATGTGTGCTATAACAGCTGAATCTGTTNTTTATTTATAATAATAAATAAATTTAAATTGTTGTTGTTTTATATATATATATAAAACAATTTAAATTTACAACTATACAAAATGAACATCACGGCTTCAGTGTCTCAGTTATTGGGTTTCACTACCACTTCACATTTGCAACACCTTTTATGGTTCTTAATGGCATCATACCACAAATCATCAATTTCCATCCCATTCCATCAAAATTATATCAACTTAAATAATGGGATGGAAATTCATTATGTATGGTATATTAAGAACCACAAAAGGTATCACAAAAGGTTTTATATATATATATATATTTTTCTTAAAATTGTAGCATGTAGAGGGATTGGAAAATACCAATCTGAAATGCATTGTTAAATAGGCAAATAAAGTGAATTGATTTATTAATTTTGGTCTCTGTTTATTGTGGAAAATTAAGACAGATGTGATAAAGATCACCAGTCTCACTATTGGAAGAAGCTTTTACTCATTGTTATATCCGATCCATTTTAATAATTTTATTAAACAGTTTACAAAGACTTAATATATTGATATAAGTTGAAAGTATCTAAGAAAGTCTTCATTTAAGATTTAAGGTTAAAATTATATTCCACTAATGTTATTGTTTATATAGTTTTCAAATGCTTTAATACATATAACATTATACTGGATGTCCAAAAATTTACTGTTCAGTGTCTAATCACATTAAAGTTATATTACTTCATTACATACAAGATCTGTAAGTTGTATATCCCACATTTTCACTTTGCAGTAGATGTCATAACTGCTTGCTCACATGTTCTGGTTTTTTGGAGTACAGTTTTTATAAGACTTCTTTGCTGATTACATAGTCTTCTATAGAATCTCATAGTCTCCCATAGAATAGTGCAAAAGAATCAACGGCAACATACTCTGCTTCACAGACAGTAGGTACGTCCTCCACACAATAAAAAATATCGGGAAAATGACTGAAACAGGAATTATGTTGAGGCAACCAGCCAAAAATATTGCAGAAAGAAGAAGAATCAAGTTTCATTGTGTGACCTGGCCATTCAAACAACAAAAGAAACAACCACACAGATGAATTAGCCAGGAATGCAGCGGCCAGGAACATGTATACTACCTTCAGCAGAATCCCTCTGTAGCACATACAAATCACATACAGGCGTTAATCAAGGAAGAATGGCAAAGTGATTGGACACACTCATCAATGGGGAGGCTTACCCAGCTTTATTCCATCTATCAGTCAACGGCAGTGCATGTCATACTTCATGCCAAATTATAAAATAACACAGTGTTTAACAGGGCATGGGGACTTCCCATATTATCTGCACCTATTCAAAAAAGTGGACAGTGAGCATTATGAGTGTGATAATATATCATCAGGGGATGCACATCACGTTCTTTTCCATTGCCTAAAATATGATTATCAGCATAGTCCTCTTTACACAAACTGCATTCAGCAGGTACTATCCTGGCCGCAAAACCCAAGTGACATATGCAGCAAAAAGGAACTGTACATGGCAATGGCCATGTTCATAAACAGTATAGCCCTTCGTTAATGAGCTAATCTCTATTAGGCACAAGGAATAAAGTGAAGAAAAGCCAACCAACTACCAGAAGATATCACTGCAAATCAACCAGTAGCCACCATGCCAACAAACAATCAATGGGACAACACAACAACAACAGGAAGACACACAAAGTAAAGATGACAACATGGCAATAACGAAGGAGAAAATCGGAACCACCAACACCCAGAAGCTTCAACATAAGCCAGAATGGCCATCTGTATTATTCTACATAAACACTGTATTTTCAAAATGGAACTAGTTAAATGTATGCACTGCAGGGCTTCCAGGAGAACCCACCCTCCCTATCTGAACTATCCTTATAACTTTCCTTCCATCACAACTTCTCTTTTTATCCCACTGCTTCCTCTCAACTTTACCTCTCCTAATCCTATCTATCTCTTCCTCTCTATCATAGACTAAGTTTAGCAACAGTCTTTTCTCACCTTTACACACAAGTCTCCCATAGAATCTGGTCTTCTAGGTCTCCAGACCTCACTCCCCTAGATTCTGGGGCCTCTGGGGGACATTTCTAACATTTGCTATAGGCAAAACTGCAATATCATATGTAAAATGTCACTTTTATTAAAATTTAAATGTTTTCCATTGCACAGTAACTTTTTGGGCACATTGTTACTAATAATTTCACAAATATTCTAATGCTTTCTTGTATTAATAAAATTAATACTAAGTCACAAAGTTAGATAATCTGCCTAAAAATAATATAGGAAAGTTTCTTGATGATAGGTACAAAATTGAATAAAGATCTAAGAGATTTTACATTAAGTAAAAAATATAACATGTCTTCGACATCAGTTGCTCGGTGACATATTTATCAGCGACGCGATATACGCGACTGGACTCGACGTGAAGGGTGATGATAACGTCGATATCTTCTATAGTAATTATTATATCCTTAAGACAATAAACAAGAAAATTAATAATTTAATAAAGTTTTGAAATAAAGATACACGTTTAAGTTTTTATTTTTCTTTAAGCTGCAGTTAATACCACAACTGGTCGTAGACGACAAAACTGGTCTAAAATCCTGTTTAGGACACTGGAAAACACTTAAATCAAGTGAAATATTTTTTGAACTTGTTTTTATTTGAATTTATCTCTGAAATTTCAAAAAAAATGTTTAAAGTATTTTTAAAAAAAATATATTTGTGTGTGTAATTTGTCAAAATATGGATACTTGTAGTGTGTATTCAAATAACAGAATATGTGTATAGCATGAAAATTTTCAATTTTATATAATGTATACATAATTAAGCAAGTTACCAAATCTTCAAAAATATGACCATCATAAATAAAATTATTTTTGAAAAATGGTAGAATATCTACACCAGAGTACTGTAAAAAATGCACATATCTATAAGTCTTTTATTGGTGCGCGTTTTATCACACTATACAACAAAGTTACAAATGCTTTCGAACCATTACGGTACTTCTTCAGGTAATGATTCCCTCCTGGGATCATTACCTGAAGAAGTACCGTAATGGTTCGAAAGCATTTGTAACTTTGTTGTATAGTGTGATGAAACGCGCACCGGTAAAAGGCTTATAGATACATGCATTTTTAAAAATTATTTTTATTAAATTATCTATTAACTAATTGTATTACATTTAAAGGTTATATAGTGGGGCATAAATACTTGATGGTTTTTATTTTGTTATTACAAATTTTACCACAAGGCAGCAGCAACACTAGTGGTGTTAGTATATTCTATCTGCATACTTCTTTGAATTCATGGATTGCTGATCTGTACAGGAGCATGTTGCTACAATAGAAGCATTCATAAAAGCCAATTCTGTTTCTGCTACATAGTGAGAATTTTGGCATTATTTTAACACACAACATACTCCCTCAAGAAACACTATGGTATTGTGGGTTAGGAAGTGACAGGAATAATGCTCAATGCATGATTCATGACATTCTACAGAACATCTTCCACCAATGATGGGTTTCCTTCACACCAGAATGAAACAGTAAATTTTTGGAAAATCATGTTGGCCACCTTGTACAATGGCAGAGCAAAGGGAAAGGCTGCAGAGCTTAAGCCCTTTCTATTGAGACAAAAAAATTTTAATTTAATTTTTTTAACCTCAAAACATTGTTTTTATAATATAAACATTTACAATAGCAAATATAGTTTATCAGACCATCTGCAATACAATCATAATGTACTGTACATGTTAATGAAATGTATTTATTAGTTACACAAATATTTTAACTTTTGAGTTGTCTTTATGCTACTGATCTCATGGACATTATTTTCAAGACATAACTGAAGCACTATCTTAAATTCTGTTCCATTAGGCATCTTTCTGTGGCAATAAAATCTTTTTATGACGAAACACAGATGTAAAGATTCTCTAAAAACTGTCAGATGCTCTATTCTGTATTTTATCTAGGTATGATTGTTAGTCAAAACAGTGGATGTGATGTTGTCCAGTTAGATGAAATCCACTATCTTGCAAACATTTTCTAATTATTGTTGCAAGTTTTCATATGCTTAACTAAGTGATCTGCTATCCAAAGTATGCATATTCAAAACTTAATGTTGCACAAATGTGTGCTTTTGCAAATGCAAACTTTTACTAAATAACTGAAGAGTTTTAAAACAAAGAATAAGTACTATTGCTAGTTTTAGCTTTGTACTAAAGAATAAGTACTTTATACTTAATGAAATGGCATGAAATCCAATTAATTCTGTATTAATAAATTACAATTTAGTATGGAATTTTACTGCATTATATGTGTTTGAAAAAAGTGGGTTCTTTTATGATATTCTGTGTAATTTATTTTAATTTGATACTGTTTATAATACTAATTTTCATTTATTTCATATTGTAAATAGTCTAAACTTCGAATTATGAAGAAATACATCCTGAGTTATTACAAAAAATTAAATGAATTTATATTTTTAAATAAAATGTAAAATTACTATTTCATAATAATTTAATATTGCATTTTATTTATTTAAGGATTAATATGGAGACTTCGACCAAGTGATACAGATATAGAAATTCTTAATCATACTCGTCATTTATTGCATAATGTTTTAGAAGGTGAAAGTGGTGTACATCCAGGTTGGATTAATAATGGTGGTTTGTTTATTGCAAATTCAAAAGAAAGATTACAAGAATATAAACGCTTAATGACAGTATGTAATTGTATTTTATATTCTAAACTTAAAATTTATAAACTTTTCAAATATTATTAAATTTTAAAATAATTTTTGATCATTAATATTTTTCCTTTTTTTAAGTTTCAATTTTTTATATCAAATAACTCAAATCTTTAAATTAATATAAAGACCAGATTTAGATCAAATGATTTAATATTGCATAAAACTGACAATATAAATGAAGTTACATAACTTGTAATAAGTTTAATTAATAATTAATTAAATTAATGATATTTTACTCAAAATTATAACATAAAAATTTATTGAAAAATTATTAAATTAAATGTTGTTATGTAATAAAGAAAGAAAGACTGAAGTAATAATACTTGAATTTTTATACTTCAGTTTACAAGATGAATCATATTAGATAATCTTTTTAATGTAATCAACCAATTTAAATATAAATTTTATAGTTTTAAACTTACAGATAATAGTTTTTACATGTAAAAACTAAATTATAAGTATATTTATACTTATAATTTATACTTATTATAACATATTTCATTGATTTTAAGATGCTCTTTTTTACTAGTCCAAAATAGAGGTGTGTCCTATAATTCAGTGTTTTTCAGCCTTTCTTATCTCATGCATACTTGAGCCTATAATTAAATCTTTATGGAAAATATCATGTGATTTAATATTGGGTTTGTAAACATTCTATTGCCACATTACTTGTATAATCAATTTAAAGAGGTTTTAATTTTGACCTGTACACTTATTTCTCTTTGTGCTTCTATTGAAAATAATTAAATTAATAATCTTCAAAAACTTTCATGGCATACCAGTTGAAAATTGCTGCTATAATTGATGGCATCTTACATTTGCAGTCCAAAGTGGCAATCAAAAATATAACACTTTTGCAAGTGAACATATTAGAGCGTTAATAATAGACATTTTCAGTTTTATAGCTCAAAAGTAACATTAGTTCAATGAGCTATACTGGTAACATAAATTGCTAGAAAGTGTTTTATTGTATAAAATGCCTGTAGGTGACATTTTAATAGAGTGTTAAAACAAAAGTTATTTTAACTATTAAAAAAAAATGAAAACAGATGCCAAACATTGCATAATTTATTACATTTGTATTGTTTTTCTAATTTGTTACTTAACAAAATTTAAGAAAAATCTTGAAATCTGATTTCAAAATTTATAGTGCATCCTAGAATCTATGGCATTCTAGAATTTAGGAAATATACCACTAATTCTATTTTTTTTTCCTATTTATTATCATAACACACTATATATGTTTTATATGTTTACATTTATCATGTATAGTGTTCTGTGAAAAATTTCCATAACTGATAGTTTGAAGAAAACTATTAATAGTTATAATTTTTTAAATATAGCTATCTTATTAACAGACTTTTATGACATTTTTTTAGAATCTTGATTCATTATATAGCATTGTATAAAATTATTGATATAATTATCTAACCTTTTAATTTATAAGATATCTGTATAGAATTTATGAAGGTGGAGTAATAATGAAATGGAAGATAAATATTTTATTTAAACATAAAAGATTTCTTACACTTAACAGATTTACATGTTTATGTACTGGTACTAAGTATATGTAATAAACAAACATTCCATTTCCTTGGAAAGAAGAATACACCATATCCAAAAGAAGAAAGAATGACTCAGACAAAAGAAGTATATTTAGCCTTGAATGAAATGTGAATTCACATCCTTCAATAACATATAATAAACACTTTTTTGTTAATTTTTATACAAAAAAAATGAAATTACAATAAAATTAATACAATTTTGCAAGTTTCTACATTTTCGATGCTTTTTCACTGTCCACTGTTCCTAATGCATGTGATCCAAGCTTTTGGATGCTTTTTCCTAGCTCCTTCTTTTGGATGTACCAATAAAATCTAAAGAAATACTAGGAGTTTTTATCTTCAGTGTCTTTGTTTACTAAAAGATCTACAATATAATGTAAATTTATTTAGTTATTATGCACACATACACACAAGTATATATATATATATATATATATAATACAAACAGAATAAGAAAATGCATAAATATTTTATTTAATTTAAAGCTACACAATGTTATTTTATAGTGTTAAGTTGCTGTTGCAAGCATTTGATTTGATTAATAAATTTTTAATTTTTGTTANATAAAGCACAAGTATATATATATATATATATATAATACAAACAGAATAAGAAAATGCATAAATATTTTATTTAATTTAAAGCTACACAATGTTATTTTATAGTGTTAAGTTGCTGTTGCAAGCATTTGATTTGATTAATAAATTTTTAATTTTTGTTATGTTTGAAATTTTAAAATTTTTTATGAATATTTTATATTTAGTAACATAATTTTAAATTTTGGTTTTTATTACAGAAAACTGTATTCTAACAATGTAGTCATTCAAAAATTGCATTCATATTTCTATATAACTTGCTTAATTACTAAAAGTATTTGTGATAAAAATTTTCTTTAATTTTAAAATATTACTTAATTTGTATGACGAGTTTAATGTTTTAAGCATTAGATTGTATAGTATGATGGAATTGAAGTAACCTAGTTATATTAAGTATATTTAAATGAATAACTTAAAAATATAAATCAGAGAATTAATTTAGTATATTTTTACATATATTAGGTAGGAAAAGCATTTGGAATTGATTCATTTATACTTTCTCCACAAGAAACAAAAGAACTTTATCCTCTTATGAATGTTAGTGATTTATATGGGACACTTTATAGTCCAGGAGATGGTACTGTGGATCCTGCAGGATTCTGTACCTCTCTAACCAGAATTGCAACTAAAGCAGGAGCAAAGGTATTCTTATTTTTCATCTTTATTATGTTGTGTATTAAATAGTTAAAATAATTATAAACAGGTTTTATATGTTGAGTAGATTAATAAGCTCAATTGGGGGAAAAAGTAATTTTGTTAAGAAAGACATTTCTAGAAATATTACTAATAATTTTCAAATTCTTTACAACATTAATTTTAAGATAAAGTTTTTATAAAATTTCACATTAAATTAAATTATATTATACTTTCTAAATATCTTATAAACTATTTCAGTTTCAATTTTCTGAATTTTTTAATATATACAGTCAAACCCTGTTATCATGTTATCAGTTTATGCAAAGTCCATGTTAATGTAAAGATTTGTGTTTTGTGAATGTGGGAAGATAGGCATTTCAATGTTAATGAGTTCAATTAATACAAAGTGCCAATTTTTCAGTCCCATTGACTCCATGTTAATGGGGTTTGACTGTATCTATATTACAATATACTATAATATACAATACATACATAATTATATTTCTTCTCTAAATCATGCTTAAAAAGTAAATAAATTAAAATTTTTCATATCTGAATTTTACAATTTTGTAGAATTTTTTCCTATATTATAATTTCATTTTTTTATCAAAAATATTTAAATTTAAAAGTTTTGTATGGAAAAATTATCTTAAAAAATTTTTTATTAAANTTAGGCTACTTTCCCTGCCTACATTTATGTAAATCAGGTAAAAAGTTCCTTGACTGTGTATTCCATGTTTAATTTTTATAAATTTACTGAGTCGTCATGATTAAGTTTAATAATCCTGTATAATATTTTGTCATATTAATTTATTAATAATGTATACTAATATTCTTTTTAATATATTTTATTCAATTTTATTTTATAATTGAAAATAATTTTTTGTATGTTAAAATAAATTGAATTGTAACAAGACTTTACACATTTATATATTTAAGCATTAATTAAAAATATGTTAATTGATGCTTCACTGGATTGTTAATTGAAATGATTGGCATTTGATAAGAAAACTTAGCCAAATTAACATACAAATAATTATTTCTAGATTAATTATTAATTTTGTTGTAATGCATTATAATTATAAAAAAATTATGTATATACACACTTGATATATTCTTGTAAAAGACATAAAATAAAGGAATTTCTTTTTGTATCAAGTAAAGATTCTTAGTGATGTGAGATATAGTCTACAAATTAAACTGTCTTAATTGTGAACACAAGAACACAAATGTTGTGATTAGCAACATAATTCAGCTAACTTTTTACTCAGAATCCTCACAGATACATTTTAAAAGGGAATAAATGAGTCTGAGATGCTTATGTATTATGAACATGTCTTACATATACTCATTAAACATAATATTATATATATAATTATGGGGGAAAAGTGATTATTTAGAAGTATACCCTAATACCTAAGTATTTGTAAATTGTTATTAAAAATAAAATTTAACACCATATACAACTTTTATATGAAATATTGAATATCAAAATATTTGGGTTTGCTTTATTATAAATAAATAAATTTTTAAACGAAGCTAATGAATTGAATATCAATATGTGATTCAATAGGCATATTAACAGATATAGATATCAAAAGACTGAGAATTTGATTTTTTTTAAATACTGTATTTATTTATTTTTTTTAGATAATTTATTTAGAATTATATTTTAGGTTATAGAAAAATGTCCTGTAATTGATATCAGTGTGGAAGAAGATGATTTTAATGTAAAAAGAATTAAATCTGTAGTTACAGAGTTTGGAAAGATTAACACAAATTGTGTTGTAAATTGTACAGGTAAAATAAAATTTTTATACTTCTAAATTCAAATTTATTTTTAGGATTTGTAAACTCAAAATTTCTAAGTAATATATTTACAATATATTAAGAAAACTATTAATGTATAATCAGATATCCAAATAAAAAGAAAATTCGTTTTTGTTTTTCTAATATTATGTTGAAAATACGCTTATAATAAAAGTCTTTTCCTTATTATTATTTTTTTTTATTGTTGCTCTGAGGATCCTAGGTTCTGAATTGGATTCTCAGGAAATTTTGTGGGTAATATAACTTAGACATATTAGGCTCATCCCTCATTACTTAGTGGTTTCATTGTGGGACTGGCCAAACCCATGATTGACATGAAGAGATACTTTCTTATTGCCTGCAAGCTAGAAGAAACAAAAACATTTTTAAAGATGCTTTCATTCCTTTATAATAGTGTTTTGCGAAAATAGTGAATAAAAGAATTCTTTCCCATTTTTGCTCTTTTGCCTTGTGAGCACTAAGAAGGCGTTTAAATCCTATATCTATCATAAATTTAGCCAGGTCCACAATGAGCCCACAAGTGGACAAGTGGATAAAACCACTGAACACTGGTAGTCAGTTGCAGGTTGATGCCTTGTTGTCTTGTTTACATGAAGAAAAGCCAGAAAACTTTATGTATTTAATACTTAAATAGAAGCCAATTTCCCATGGAAAGATCCCCTGGGCAGGGCTGGATTTGAGGTGATTGGAGCGATTTGCGCCCTTGAAAGGGCCCCACAGGACATCAAAATTTATATATTTAAAAATAGTTTCAAATTACAGAATAGATTAAACGGTTTAGCGATCATGTCGATTGAGAGTCAAGAAGCAAGCCAGTTGGATTTTGATACTATTTTAGAAGATTTTACAGAACAAAAACTTCAGAACATATAAAGCATCTTTTTATAGGTTTATATTCAATAAAATTCAGTTATATTTATTCATTAACACATTAGAAGATTTTTCATGGCAAAAATTTATGTAGTTATATTCATTTAAAAATATAGAAATACTAAAACATATCTATGTATGTTTATATTCAATAAAATGTAGTTGTATTTATATTTGGTACAGGTTTTTTAAAGTAGAAATTTGTCTATCTTATGGTACATGACATTTGATTTTTATAATTAGATTTTGGATTTTGTTTTAAATGAATATTTAAAATCTATATTTCAATATGTAAATTAACTGTTAATTAATTTTGTTATTTAAAGTTTGAGGGGCCCCGCAAAAAAAATTCAATTGGGCCTTGCACCTATTGCATCCAGCTCTGCCTGCCTCTGGTAGGCACCTCCCTTGACAGATTGGCCACCCATTGTGTTGTCTTATTCTATCATTTCCACAATGAGAATGGTCAAGTGGTGAGGGACAAAGTTAAATCAGAATTAAAATTAAAATACATGCATCATAATATAAATGATGCACATATATAGTAAAACGATTTTTAAATAATATGTAAACATTAAAAAAATATATGAAAATTATAGTTTAATTAACTCTTAAATAATAAAATATAAATTATAATGTTAAAATAAATTTGAAGTTATGTTTAATTCAAAATTATTTAAATTAATTACATAAATTTTTTTTATATTTTTAAATTTCAGGTGTTTGGGCTCCATATATTGGAAATATGGCTGGGGTAAAAGTTCCTTTAATTGCAATGAAACATGCTTATGTAGTTACTGATCACATTGAAGGAATTCAAAACATGCCAAATGCTAGAGATCACGATTTATCAGTTTATTTGCGTTTACAAGGAGATGCATTGTCAATAGGTGGTTATGAACCAAATCCTATTTTTATAGATCAGGTATAGTAAAAATTTTATTAAAATTTATAAATTTTTACTATGCAAAATACTGTGTTATATAGTATATTATTTTAATGTATATACTGCAGCATGTATTGTAACATAAAATTTTTTTAACCTGTAATATGAGGAAAAATAATTGTAATTTTTTACATTGTAAAGAAAAAATTTCTAAAAATCCAGGACGTAATATAATTATTTTTAAAAAAATACATTGTAAAAGTACAAAGTATTACAGACAATACAAATACGAATTCTTGTCTTTTCCTTTGTCCTCTTTCAACATCACAGGAACATGATCCACACAGCAGAATCAACCTTTCTTTTTAGGCTACTTTCCCTGCCTACATTTATGTAAATCAGGTAAAAAGTTCCTTGACTGTGTATTCCATTGTAAAAATCACTTACATTGTAAAGAAAAAAATTTTTAAAAAATCCAGGACGTAATATAATTATTTTCAAAAAAAAAAACCATTGTAAAAATACAAAGTATTACAGACAATGCAAATACGAATTCTTGTCTTTTCCTTCATCCTCTTTCAACATCACAGGAACATGATCCACACAGCGGAGTCAACCTTTCTTTTTAGGCTACTTTCTTCGCCTACATTTATGTAAATCAGGTAAAAAGTTTCTTGACTATGGATTCCATCATAAAAATCACTTACATATTTTTTAATTATGTATTTAATTCATTTTGCATTAAAAAATACAAATATTTTTATTTTTTTATTAATATTTTCATATTAACATAACCATACAATTATAATTGTAAAACATTATTTGAAAAGACAGTAAATGATAAATTATATTGATAAATAATTTTGTGAATTTTAAAGATTCTTAATTCAATTAGAAACTTCAGACTAGGAGGCATTAAAGAGAATTAAAAGGAATATTTTAATCTTGCAAGCACTTTCAACTTAAATATGTACAAGTCCTCAGGACAACATACATATTAATGTTGAAAGCGCTTGCAAGATTAAAATATTCCTTTTAATTCTCTTTAATGCTTCCTAGTCTGAAGTTTCTAATTGAATTAACACAACTGTTGGCATGACATCCAATCCAAGTATTAAATATACTTAAAGATTCTATAGTTAAAAGCTAAATTTTTTAATTTACTCTTTAATAAACTGAAAATAATAATAATAATAATGACTTTGATTTTAAGAATTTTTGAAAATAATTTCAAATATAAATAAAGGAGCTTATATGTTTTTTTAAAATAATTTTAAGATTGAAAAAGATTTTGCATTTGGTTTATATGAATTGGATTGGGATGTATTTGGAACTCATATAGAAAGTGCAATTCACAGAATTCCAGCATTAGAAAATGTGGGAATTAAATCAACAGTATGTGGACCAGGTAAATTTTTTATTGTTATTAAAATAAAATGATGTTATTTATTGTTTGAAAAATCAAAATTTATTTTTAATTTTTTAAATACATTCTTTAAAAGTAAGAATTGAATTCTGTACTGCTAGATATTTATTACTAAACAATTAAAATTAATGAGAATATTTTTTTTTATTTTTATATTTGAATCAGGGGGCCATGTATTAATTACATGTGCAGTTTTTGAGCCACTTTCAACCCTCTCTCTCTCCTTACATTGTCCAGTAATGTACTTTTGGCAAACCTCTATCCTTTAATTATGTGTACAGAGAAGTTCATGGACCCTCTAACTTTGAAGAAATGGCTTTAAAAAATTTTGAAAAATATTTTCTAATTGATAATTTATTCATATGACTAAAATTAGACAATAAAGAACACATTCATATGCCACTAATAGCTTTAAAAATGTCCATGCATACAATGGCTCAACTCCCTCCTCCATTGGATACAATGAGATACTTCACCATTCACTCTCTTAAACTGTGAACATAATTAATAAATAGCTCCTTAAGTACATTGAAAGATCAATGAATTTTTTTAAGTAGGTTATTAATGGCATCTATTTTCTGAATTTATATTATATTTATTTTCTAAAAGAATCATTTACTCCTGATCATAAACCACTTTTGGGGGAAGATACAGAAATTAGAGGATTCTTTCATGGATGTGGATTTAACAGTTTAGGAATGAATGCTGGTGGAGGTTGTGGACGAGAACTAGCTAGATGGATTTTTTATGGACGTCCAGAACTTGACATGTACAGTTATGATATTAGGTTTGTATGAATAAATAGTGCAAAATATTCTGAAATTTGGTCAATGTAATAAAGTATTCTTTTAAAAATAAAATATTTGACTAATTAATTCTGTTATTTATTATTTTACTGTTATCAAATTAATTTTACTGATTAGTTTATTTTATTAATTTTAGTGAAATAAACTAATAAAATTTTCTTTGTGATAAAGTTTCTGGGATTCTTTAATCTACAGACTTTGACAATTGTGAAAAAACTATAACTGATTTTTTTCAGCATTTATTTCAGATATTATATACATTTTCTGTTACAATTTTATTTAATTTTGAATTAATAACTTCTATATGATAACTTTGTGATAGTTTTAATAGTTTGTGACATAAACTATAATTTCTTTAAATGCTCAAATTCAATAATTAATGTATAAATTTGTTAGAGTTTGAAAAACTGTCTAGTTTTGCAATAAATTTCATCCAACATCTTATTAAATTTCTTAATTAATAAATAAATATGTTTATTTTACTAATATGCTTGACTTATAAATATCTATTTTTATTATTTTAGACGATTCAGTTCAAAGTTAACTAATAACAAACAGTGGATAAAAGAAAGGAGTCATGAATCATATGCAAAAAATTATTCAATTGTTTATCCTCATGATGAACCATTAGCATCTCGTAATATGAGAAAAGATCCATTTCATGAGGTATAATATTTTTCTTTGTTTTACTTACAATATTACACAGCAAAGCAACCCCAAATTATAAATTAAGCAAATGATAAACCCAGAATTAATCAAAATTACTTTATATATTTAATTAAACATCAAACTTATAATTCAAATATAATTTTTATTAGGAATTATTAAATAATGGATGCATATTTCAAGAAAGACTTGGATGGGAAAGACCAGGTTGGTTTACAAGAGAGAGTGTAGCTCCAGTAAGTTTTAAAACCTAAAATTTATTTAATCTTTATTATCGTAAAATATTTTTTCAATACAATGAAATACAATAAAATGAAAATGCATATGATAAAAATCTGTTTATTAATTTTCTGTTTCTGTTCCTTTTTATTAATTTTTTAACTTTGTATTTAAATTCTGATTATTATTTTGAGTGTATTATTTTTATTTGAAATGTTTCAATCAATTTATTGAAAAATCAAGTTCTTCTAACCTTATTTTCAGATATTAATGAATACATGCTGAAAATTTATAAACAGTAATGAACATTGCTAAAATTTTTGTTTGGTTTAATATTTGAGCACTATTTTAATAATCAAATATAATAAATGAAAGAAAGTAAATTTTTTTATTTTAATTCAATATGGTTATTTCAGTCAAAAAATTCAAAATATCTCCTTTATTACTGGTACATTAAAAATTGATTGTTTTTAATGAAAACCCTTAAAAGTAATTTCAATTAGGTATTGTTAAAATAATACTAACTCTTGAAAACAAATTAGATATGTCTAACTTACAAAGATTACAATAGAGTAAGTGTTTAACAAATATTTCTAAAATTTTTTCTTTTACTTTTAAATGAATTTATAATTAAATAAATTTTTGGTGAGATTATATAAAATATATTTTTTTCATTTTATAACTGCATAGAATTTGATTTTGGTTTACATTAATTAATATATATAAGTTTGGAATTGTTATATTAGAAATCATAAATACAATTTTTCATCTTTGAAAGTTTGTTTTCTTTGTAGATTTAAGTCTTCAGACAGATTTTTTTCATATATTTTTACTTCAGTATTTTTCACTTGTTAAATAATTTTTATTTGATTTAAATGAACAAGAAGTACCTATAAAATATTCAAACAACTAATTGAAGCTTGAATTAGTTATAGCTACCATTAGTTATAATCTATTAATATATCATGAAAGAAGTATAATTTAGCTTTTAGTAAATATTTTTTAAATAATATATTTATTGCACAGTTTGGACAGATGTTAAAAGATGTTTTCAGTTAATATACTGAATAGTAAAATTATTTTAACTTTAATATAGGACATTTATGAATATATGCTAAAAATCCATAAATAGCAATAAATACTGTTAAAACTGTTGCTTGGTTTATTTGTCATATGATATGATATATGATGATGATCAATTTGAATCTATTAGTTTATTAATAGTTTAAATTTTATGGTTGCAACTTTTCCATCAGTAAGAACTAATTGAAATATCCCTGATTAGATCTATTTCTATTCATTTATTAATGGATTAATCCATATTAAATGAATAAAAATTTCAGCTTTATACTTTTGAGCATGATTAAATGAGCAAGAAATTGTGTTTATTTTCTGTTTCTGTTTATTCAGTTGTCAAATCTAGAACGTAAACAGCAAATCAAAAGATACAAGGCTAAGGCTGATGAGTCTTGTAATATTTCATTTGTTATTTTTTTTCTGGGACAATCTTGATTTGGGGCTGTCTATATAGAATATGATCATTAATACCAGAAGGTAAATTCTGATGATGATTGATAACAGTGGGGAGGGGGGTGGTTCCATGAAGATAGTGTCAGCACTATTTCACATTTTTATTTTCATAGCTGTCATGCTTTTGATGATCTTCATAAAAGACCTGCAAAATCTTTGGTTTGATGTTAAAAGAGCACAAAATATTTGCATCTATATGCCACATTCTTCTCTCACAGCTGAAGGAAAGGGCCATGTGACTACCAATACAAATTTCCTTGAAGCATGCAGAAGCTTCTCTGCAATAGCTTACTCTAATCAAGTATTTTTAGAGCCACAATAATATAATTGTAAGAATGTCATTTTTTTTTTTTTTGGACCTCTTTATGTTGAGTTTTTGTCATAGGATGACAAGTTAAGCATCTCAATAGAACTAACAACTTCCTTATAATGCATATTTCCCATTTATTTAGTCAGTACTTAGAAAGAGCAAGTATTACTGCAAGTATTATTACATAAAAACCAGTAATGTACTTTTGGCAAACCTCTATCCTTTAATTATGTGTACAGAGAAGTTCATGGACCCTCTAACTTTGAAGAAATGGCTTTAAAAAATTTTGAAAAATATTTTCTAATTGATAATTTATTCATATGACTAAAATTAGACAATAAAGAACACATTCATATGCCACTAATAGCTTTAAAAATGTCCATGCATACAATGGCTCAACTCCCTCCTCCATTGGATACAATGAGATACTTCACCATTCACTCTCTTAAACTGTGAACATAATTAATAAATAGCTCCTTAAGTACATTGAAAGATCAATGAATTTTTTTTAAGTAGGTTATTAATGGCATCTCTGAATTTATATTATATTTATTTTCTAAAAGAATCATTTACTCCTGATCATAAACCACTTTTGGGGGAAGATACAGAAATTAGAGGATTCTTTCATGGATGTGGATTTAACAGTTTAGGAATGAATGCTGGTGGAGGTTGTGGACGAGAACTAGCTAGATGGATTTTTTATGGACGTCCAGAACTTGACATGTACAGTTATGATATTAGGTTTGTATGAATAAATAGTGCAAAATATTCTGAAATTTGGTCAATGTAATAAAGTATTCTNATTTAATGGGACCAGATGCACAGAAAGCAGCAGATTGGATATTTACATAATTCTCCCATTTTCACTGAGTGTAGTGCCATTTATGATAAAAACTGATACCACCATCTTGTGGCCCCCTTGAAGTCTAATAATTCTTTTTGCAAGCTACATATTTTTCCAAGTTATTTCAGTGGATTGATAAAAATGGATCACTCTGTACGTATATATGTTTGAAATTTGTTTCAATATGTAATGTTTGAAGAATTTTTCAAACAAGTGTTTATTTGAAAATAAATTGAACTAGCAAAAGTACTTGTAAATTTTGTTAACTTTCTATAGTACATTTCTGCTAGCTATTAAAATTTTAACACAAAAAGATGGTTTTTTTACTTTATTTGTATGGTAATTTGAAATACATTTATAAATACATTTTTAATTGATTTTCTAATTGTCCTAAAATGCTTTTAACGATTAGAAAAAGTGACAATTAGGAAATTAATTCAAATCAGTTATTACTTATATCAATACTTATACATTATACAGATTAGCCAAAAAGTCTGCTATTCATTATATTACTTGTATTATGTGTGTTATTATTCCTTATTTAGTCACTTTCAATGAAATGATTGAACCATAAATAATAACATGCAGTTGTTCCTAATCAGTCAATTGATTTTAAAATAATATCTTGGTTAACTGACTTTTAATCCATTTACTGATCTATAATGAATTTAATTTAATGATTCAGACTATACTTAACATTTTTATCTATTGATATATCCATTTATAAAACTCTGACTTCTGTTAATAAACTATAATTATTTTTTAATTTAAATAAAAATTTCGAATTATAATTGTCTTAAATATTCTGTGTTATTTTGTTAATTAAGGAAGTAAAGTGTAGTATTTAAAAACACAAAATTATATTTTATATTTTAATAAATTCATTTTTAAAATAAAACTTAAATTTTTCAACATAAAATAATACAATAATTTTATCTGATAAATACATAGTACACTAATATTAATTAACTAGTTGTTAAATTATTATAAAAATCCATATCTTCATTGTTATTCTAAAAATACATTATCCATTTTACATAGATTGGCAATGAATGTCTTGGTTGTAGAGAAAATGTGGCTGTATTTAACATGTCTTACTTTGGAAAATTTTATTTAATGGGACCAGATGCACAGAAAGCAGCAGATTGGATATTTACAAATGATGTTAATAAACCAATTGGTAAGTAATATATATTTGTTTAAAAAATTTTATAAATACTAATGAATACGAAGAAAATCTTAAGCAGAAAAGGAAAATTATTTTAAATTAATGCAAATGTTTTTGTTCATTTTAAAAGACTATCTTAATTAAACATAATTTCCCTCACTGCTTAAAAGTTTTCTTGGTGTTCATTGGTACTTTTTGTAGCAGTTTAGCATGATTTAATAATACTTTATAATTAATAACTTTATGAGGGCTGTCCCAAAAGTAATGCACAGTTGACTCTAACTCGAAAAATATTTATTGAAGAAGATACAAGTGACTACAGGCCTTCAAAATAATCCCCTCCCTTATCAATGCAAGCTTGCCAGCGGTGCGGAAGTGCTTGGATTCCGTTCAGTGTCCCCTTCTTATTGAGCATCTGAATCTGTCGGGTCACTTCTCTTCAGAGCTCTTCCAGCATCAGAAAACACACCCCCGAAGAGGTTTCTTCAGCTTGGGGAAGAGATCGAAGTCAGGTGGGCTCAGATCCAGACTATTTGCGTGCAATTTTCAAACATGTTGCTTTTTGTTTGACTGACAAGAAATGCGGTACCCACCATGCTGCCACCTTTCTTTTGCCTAGCACCTGTGTTAAAATACAATGCATGCTCGTTTTCGAGATTCCTATCTCTGCCTCAATTTCTCTACCGTGATTCTCCAGTCTTCATCGAGCAACGTTGCAATGATTGAAGCGTTTGTGTTGTCAGCTGTTACAGTAAATGGCCACCCTGTGTGTGGATCATCTTTGATGCTTGTTTGACCTTCTCGAAACTTTGTGTATCACCTCTGTACTGTGCTATGATTCACAGTAAACCTTCCACACACTTCTTTTAATGCAGCATGAATTTTGGGCACTTTTTTACTGTGCATTATTTTGATGTGAATATATATGCATGTTGCTCTGTTGCTGAAATCCGACCCGATGGACTGTTTTTGTTGTCTTTTCAAATTTTTGGCATTTTCCCTTTAAACGAACCCCACTACCATATGATACCAATGTGTTCATAAGACTTCAATCTACACACTGACACTTCGATCAGCTGATCAAAGTGTCAGTGTGTAGATTGTGTAGCTGATCTTCTCCTCACAGAATTAAAGGAGCTGTTAAAGTGAAAACTTTCACTGAAAAACCCAAAAATATTTTTCTATATGGTGAGCTGATAAGTGGTGATGAGAGTTATAAGATAGACTCAGTGTCTGTCATAGTCTACGTTACCTACAACTCCCGCTAGAACACACTATGCATTACTTTTGGGATAACTCTTGTAAAAATAAACTTTAAGCAGTAATAAATTTATTTTTTGTTAATTATCACATTTCTTATTCTATTTTGTTGCTTCTAATCCATATTCTTTTCTTCTTAGGAATTGTATTTACAAATTATTTCCAAATAATAATAAAGAATTTTGGGGAAAAATAGTCATAATTATAGTATAAATATTCATTTTATTGTTTTCTTTTTATAAAAAAGCACTCTTTCTACATAATTTGAGTTCCTTTCCTTTATTTATAAATTGAATTACATTAATCTGTAATATTTATGAAAATAATTTTTGCACGTTACTCTTTCTTAAAATTTGAAATGTAAATAAAATTTAATACAGGAAAATTCACAAAAACTTAAAATATATGAAAATGTTATTTACTTATTTCTTGCAAAAATTTCATAAGAAATTCTATTACAGAAAGAAGAAATAAACATTAAATGGCTTATTATACTTGCATAATACAGTAATAAAGAAATATTATATTATATAATAATTGTTAAATAATAAATCTATATATTAAGTGTAAATCAAAAGATAATTTCAATTTTTATGTATTTAGATAAAAAAGATTATAGATTTCTGTGATTTCTTTTATAAATAATGAGCATAGCTCTATGTTAAAGCCTGCAGCTATGCTTATTATCTATAAAAGAATATTCTAAATATCTGGGCTTTGAATTCTGTGTTAATGAATTCAAGCCTGAAGCTGTGTTCATTATCATAAAATTCATCTTAAACTTACAAAAAAGAGATTAATAGAATTTATTACTGTTTTTGAATTTATTACTGTAATCAATAGTTATTATAATAATCTTAAATGCTTAGGAAAGAATTGATATATTTTATAAATTGTTCTCTAATCAGTGAAAAGCAGTATAAATGTTACAATATGTACTAAAATTTGTTATATAATAAATATGAAAAATTCATTTTTTGAGAAATTTAATACTCTTATTTAGCTAAAATTACCATCAAATTTTTTTCTATTCAAAATAAATTTATGTTAATAAATTAAAACATTGTATTTCAAAGGTTCAACAACTTACACGTGCATGTTAAATGCAAGAGGTGGTGTAGAAGCCGATTTAACAGTAAGCAGTATAAAGAGTGGAGATAACAGCTCATGTGATCCAAAATTTGATGGTAAGAATGGAAATACATTATTCATGTTGTTATATATTTATGTAATTGTGCTAAATTTAAATTTATGTAATTAGATTTTAATTGCAAATTTTAAAATTGTTTTGAATACATATCTTAATTTTTTGATTTAAGTGTGTATCTATATATCAGTAAGTGAAAAAACAAAAAAAAACCTTTATCCAGTAACAAAAAATAAATTTCTTAAGAGAACTAATGCTTTCAATCTTATTTAAAGATCATAAGGTTCTTATGATAGAACAGAAAACAACTTTAAAACACAAACAATCAACTATACAAATTGATTAACCAATTTGTATATTCAAACTTGTGATACGATATATAACATGATTCAAATCATTCCATTGTTTTAAAGTAGTTTTCTTATCCATCATAAGAACTGGTAAATAAGATCAAAAGCATTAGTTCACTTAATAAATTTGTTTTTTGCTACTGGATACAGGTATTTTTTTACTTAATTACAGTAGTACATCCAGTTTTTTGCAGTAATTAATATCTATATATATTCATTACAAGAATTTTTATTGTTAAAAAATGTATATACTGATAATAAGACAGTAGACTTACTACATATCTAATTGTCTGTTCATCTTGAAGAACTTTGCAGAAATTAAAGGATTTAACAAGTTGAATTTAAGGAAATTCAGGGAAACAACTTACATTGAATTGCATCGCATCTCTCATTTTTCTCATTTATGAATATTATTGGCAGTTAAAAGTAAATTAAATAGTATCATATGTATAAAGCATTTTGTATAAAGGTGTCAATATGTATGACTTCAGCTGCAGTACAAAAGTATTTGCAGTTCTTTCTTTTGAACTTGAAATGTTTTATTTGTAATTTCATCACAAGCAGCTTGACTTTATCCTTGTGTCATAATAAAAGGAGATTGTAATTAATAGCTAATAATTTATAATATTTTATAATTTTAATAACAAAATTAAAATTAAAAAAGTGATAATTTTCCTCCATCATAAACATAAACAGAAACTGTACTTCATGGCACCAATAAGTTTTCCACAAAAAAATAAGTTGAGGATCATTTACTGACAATTTTTGTTTGTGGATTTGAAATGAATATGATATTCTTTTATATAATCTTAATCTTTACCTTTATACTTTGAATTATTTCCTTCACTGGTCATAAAAAATAATCCTTGAAATTAACGTAAGGTTGTTTGAACAGTTATGGAGTAAGCACTGTAGAAATTCCAGTTTCTAGAATTTTTCACAGACAAATTCTGATTGTCAAGTTGCTAAAATGAAAAAAATATATATAAAAAAAAAAAAAGAAGAATTTTAAGGCATTTTCCGTATTTATACATTAATAATTTCAATGTGTATGATATAATAAAAATGTATTTAAAATAATTGTTTTAATATTTTAATATATTGTTTCTTTTTTTATTAGATGATGGATTTTACATTGCAGCTGCTGGTGCTGCTTCTCAACAAAATTTTTCTCATATACAAAGTACAATTCAAGATAAAAAATTTCAAGTGTCATTGATTGATGCATCAGAAGAAATGGGAATGTTAAGTATCCAGGGGCCAAAAAGGTAAAAGAACACAATATAAGAATGTTATATTTTAAAAACTTTGTACAAATATGTATGAATGCATATTTTCAAAAAAAAATTTAGTTAAATTTACAAATTATAATTTTTTTTTAATTATTTAAATATTTTTTACATTTTATTTACATTCTATTTCTTTATTTTATTTTTTTATCATAGTATGAAAAAANNNNTTTAAATATTTGATATTATATTTTTATATTATTTTATATTATTTATATGTATCTCTTTTATGTAATTTATTATTTATATTTATATACATTTTATGATTTATAACTTTTTTATACACTTATACTTATTAATTTAGTTTTCTGACTGATTTGATTTTGATATCTGTTATATTATTGCACAAATTAATCATTATTAGGGGGTGGAAATTCATTGTCGTAAAACATTTCCAATTATATGTAAAATAAATAAATAAACATTAAAAATAATAAAATAACCTAATTTTAACATAGCTAACAAGCATAAACTTTCTGAATGCTGAATGTTTTGTAATTAAAGCTTTTACAACTTTTATATATTTTGGAATTCTTTTAATGAAACTATTTTTTATATATATATATATTAAGATGATGATGATACCTGACATCAGTTATCTTTTCAATCAGTTTTATTTTAGAGATGATGATATTTTGATTACCTGATGTCTAATCTCCTAAATTTTTTGTTAAGGATTCCTGTCAGACCAGTTGCCAACTGCTATAATAGGAACTTTTTTGACTAAAAAAGTTAACTGTTCTTTTTTATATGGCATGGATCCTTATCTTACATAGATATGAAAGTTTTACTATAATAAAATATAATACTTCTAATTGAAATTAATATTTTGTTATGATGATCTTTATGGTATACAACCATTATTTTTCTCATTTATAACTAAGCAAACTATAACTGTTTTGGATATTTATTTGTATTTATTATACAGAATTTTTGTTTTATTTGTGTAACTGATACTTTATTCTTTGAGAAAATATTTCAACAATTAATTTATCAATAAAGCAAACTTTTTAAAAAATTATTTTGAATTTATTTAATCAATATAAAATATTTACATTCAGTTATTATTATAGTTTAGAAAATAAAGTGTATTGTGTTACTAAAAATATGGATTTGATTTTATAAATAGTTACATAACTTGCAAGATTTACAACTGATTTCAAAGAGATTTTTAGCATTCTTCAAGTAATTGTTTCTAAAGATATTTCAAAATATAAACTGATTTTTAAGTAAAACATCTGATAAAAATTAAATAATAATGACTAGTTTTTTTAGCAACTGATTTTAAAACATACTGAGAAAAATTATTTTATTTAGTCGAGAATTGCTACAATTACTAACAGATGAAGATTTGAGTAATGAAGCTTTCCCATTTTCATCAAATAAAGTCATTAATTTTGCAGGACATAAAGTAAAAAATTGATTATCATTAATGTAAAATTAATGCAATATTAAATAAATTTAAGCAGATAATCATTTGAATATTTTATTTTTATGTAGGTCCGAGCACTTCGTTTAACATTTGTAGGTGAAATGGGTTGGGAACTTCATATTCCTAAGGAAAGCTGTCTTCCAATTTATAAAGCTCTGATGAATGAAGGAAAGAAATTTAATCTCATAAATGCTGGTTATAGAGCAATTGATTCTTTGAGTATTGAAAAAGGTAAGAACATTAATTAGTTTTCTTAAAACACTTAAATATTTATATTACTAATAATATTAAAATCCAAATTCTTTGTCAATAAATTCTAACTAATTAATAATCAGTCATTTTTAGAAATTAAACTATAACAAATTATATTAGAAAGAGCATATAAAAATTTCCTTCCGAACTTAAATTGTGACTTTAAAATTCTGAACTTAAACTTATGAATTCTGCAAGAATATTTAAAATTTGCATAAATAATACTTTACATTACAATCAATATATTTTCACTTGTTTTTGCTTCTTGGCAATGGTAGACTGACATTCTTTTTACCCAAAAGCTTGAACTGTTATAAGAGCAGAGACATAACTAAAAGGGGGCACATGCCATGGGTGCTGATCTTAGGGGCTCAAAAATGAGTTTGTAGAATTAAAAGACTGTAGAAGTTTTTTGTAATTAACATTGAATCAAGAATGTCAGATATAAGATTTGTCCTGGGTGCCAAAACTGTTCAGTACAGCCCATTATAGGAGACGTTTTGTAACCAATAATAATTGGACAACATCCAAACATCCAGCAAGGTCCAAGAACCTTGCTGCCTTTACAAGAACCTCAAGGCCCAAATAGTGAAGAACAGGTGGTGGGTGAGTTCCTTGAAATTGGGCCATACACTGAGCCCTTCTCACTGGTGCCTTGACATATATATATATATCTTTAATACTAAACACTAGCAAAGATATAATTGAAAACCTATCAAGAAAAAAGATAAGTTGAAAGAATGAAAATCACACCAGTCAACATAAATGCATAGAGAAAGCATTCATTTATTCTCTACTAGAGAAGTTATCAAAGAAGCTTGTTAGGATGGAGATGAAAATTTGATTTTTAGTATTAAAATGCACAAGTGAGACAAGTGCAGCCTGAAATAAGTATTCAGACATCTTTTTATAGTTCTAATTAACTCTAGCCTAAAGGACGAGGTCTATTAAGTGCTGCTCACAAATGAAAGACTTGAGGAGAAGCTGCTAAAATGTAGGCTATAAATAGATTCTGGCAAGCTCAGCAAGTCTGTAAAGTTGGGTGTTATGATATTGCAAGTCCCCTAAGAAAATTTTGAAATTTGACCAATTACAGAGACATTTTGAGGCTATATGGAATGGTTAAAGAGCTTATTATGAGGTCAATATGAAGAACTTCAACACATTGGCTTTAGATTTATTACTGAAATAGTCTTAGTTTAATAATATATTAAACTAATTTTAGGTATTTGTTATTAAACAAGTACTTAAAATCTCCATCAATTTTGTGAAAAATTCACTCATTAAAGAAAACAATTAGGGACCCTATAATTTCTTAATTCATTAGTTTTTTAGTACTACACCCTGTTTTTTTTATAAATGATTTATATTATTTATAGCTTTGATAATAGCTGTTAACTATGATATAGTGGAAATATATGTTTTGAAAATGTTACTTTTCCTATTGAACATTTATTAAAAAGTTATTGAATGTTTGGAAAAGAAAATTTATTTAGATAAGTAGAAAATTTGTGGGATCTTACAGAAATCTTCAGATATCATGTAATATGTAAATAAAGGTAATTTGGAAAACTCCAAGACTTTTTTTAATGGATTATTGACATCAAGACATTAGATTAAATAAATATTTAAAGGAAATTCATTTCTTTAAACATTTATTTAAAGCAAAGAATTTCCTTTAAAGAAATTATAAAATTAATTCATTTTTATAGTTTATATATTTTTTTAATTAATGATACTCTTATAGTTATAGTAATATTGAGAGAATATTACTATTATAGCATTATAAAAAATGTTTATATACAAGATGTCTCAAAAGTCATTATCTATTTTGAAAAATAACAGGAATTAAGACAAATTGGTTTAAGACATGAAAAATATATTTATTTCAAATTAAGTGCCTCAAATAATTAGTATTATTTATTTATCTGTCTCTGTGCAGTGACCATCAATGTCTATACAGAACTCAAAGCTCATCAGCACTGATTATTGAATGCATTATATCTCTAATTTTCTTGCATTTCATGCCTTTTATCTTGCATGTTACCGTAAACACTTGTTCTTCCACATTCATCATTAGTGATATGGATCTGTAATGGAAAATTTTCTGGAACAAATTATATAACATGTAATACTGAAATGAAAAAATACACTTAATAAGTAGAAATATTGTCTTTATTATTCAATATTCAGTAACTAATTCCTGGAAAAAGGCTGCAAAATGAAAGCATTTATTTTCCTCAAAAGTTTAATCAGTATCACTGAATGTATACTATTATTTTATTTTTGTATTTTGTATCATACCATGAAGATTGAACCATGTGCCAAGACAGAAAAGGTCTCTGTCAAAATTAAAGTTATACAAATATGTCATTCAGATTTTCTTCTGACCTAACCACTTTCTTAAAAGGAGATAAATACAGATGTGTTTTTTAGTTATTGTATAATGCTATGAAAGTGTTCTCATTTTATTTTTACTTTTTTTAAAAGATATTTAAAATATACATCATACATTTTCTATAGGATGTACCTTTATATATTTTTTTCAATAATTTTAATGATTAAGATTGAAATATTTTGAATGAATTACAAAAATAAAAATTTTATTAATATTCATCAATAACTTTCATTAGTAGTAGTAATTTTCTACAGATCATAACATTTCTTTGCATTATTAATTAAAATAAAACAAAAATTTTAAAATTTTACTTTTTAAAATTAATGATTCTCTGTAAGTCTGTATAAAAATAGTTTTCATTAAAATATAATGTTTTTTACATGAATTCTATGGAAAAAGATCTTCTTAGTGTTATTGAATTACTTCAAGAATATACCATTCATAACAATATTAAAAGCTACATAAATGGTATTTCTTGAAATACAGTAATTCAATCTATAATAGATTATTTTTAACAAGTTTTTTTAAATAATAAAATATAAATATTTATTTCATAAAATTTTGAAAAATTTCATATTTTTCTAATAATAATTGCTTAGCACTAGAGATGATACTTCATGAACAAATCTTGAGACATTGCATCAAATTTTGTTTTTAGTTATGGAAAAAACGCATTTAAAGGTATTGAAGTGTTTTATATAACAAATACGAAATATTTCAAAGTTTGGAATTCTCGCTTTGATCATTTTTATGTATTTAGTAGTGTAATTTTATATGTTAGTAGTGTGAAGATTTTACACCCTATTTAGTTTTGAGGCTAAATATGTACAGTAGCTTCTACTATATTGTACTTTGTAAATATAGCCTATATTATCTTTGAATAATATATGAAAATAAAACTATACAATAATAATAACTATTATGATGTATATGTTACTGTGAAAGACAGAAATTAGAGAATGTCGATATTCTCCGGTGAATGTCGACACATACAAAATACGTCGGTGAAAGTCCGAATATTTGGTTATACTGTATTATTATACATTCGAATAATCGCCGGTGTATGTCGACAAGCACAGATAAGCTTTGGTGGAGGTCGAAACGACACCCGAGAAGCCGATGTCGACAGAGAGGCGACAGTCTATCGCCAAATACTTTGTGGATAGCCGGAGGTAGGACACGGTCGTACCTCTTTTTCCGGCAACGGTTTGGTGGAAACTGCCCACTTTGTCACTGGATGGCGTTTTTGTTCTTTTGATCCCGTGAGGTGGGGATCGGTTTGTCAGGTCGAGTGGCGGAGGATGAGAGGGGTCGTCGGTAAGGCGTCGGCGATATCCGAATAAAAGACACCATTAACAGATCAGTTCGTAATCACGTAATAACGTAATCAGTTCGTAATTTGTAAAGAAAAGTTACTTTCCATAGATGAGATTTCTTCTCAAGAAATATCGCTGAGAGAAGCAGCTGCAGCTAATTCGAAAAGTGGAGGGCAAGGCTATACACGCTGTCATTGCAAAAAGAAGTGTTCCACGAATAAATGCAGTTGTAAAAGCAAGGGACTCTTGTGCAATTCAAAGTGCCATAACAGTTTAAGTTGTTGCAATAAATAAGATTGTATAACGTTAATCACATAATTTATGTGTAAGTTTATTATTGTATTATTTTCTTTAATGATTAAGAATGTACTGTTCGTTTTAGGTTCAACAGTTTATTTAAATGTGCTGTTACTTAAGCTTTCTCCTATTTTCACATATTAAAATGTTGCATTTTTGTCTTAAAGTAATAAAAATATTTTTATTCAACATTCACCATCATGCTGAATGTCGACATTTGCCGGTGTAAGTGAGAAATAATGATATTTAGTAAATATTTCGTACATACACGAAACGACTGTGTGAATGCTAACATTCACCGGAAAATGTTGACATTCGCCAGATATCGGTCATTCACAGTAACATATATATCTAATATTGTTATTTATTAGGTCTATATTAATTATTATCTCTTTCTTATTTAGTTGATCATATGATCCATTATCAAATATAGGAACATTTCACATTTAAAAATTATAATAAAAATGAATTGTATCACCAATTGATGAATTTTTTAAATTTATAATTTCATTTTTCCGTATGAATTTACACTTTTTCGTAATCATCTTGCTATAATAAATCTATATCATCAGCTTCCATTGATTTCTCATATTTTTTGTTTATAATTGGAATGTAAGTCGGGTGCAAATATTACATTTGCACATGTGAAGGCTACTTTTTTCAGCGATTCAATAATTTAAAATTTCACACATGACCTATAATATCCTTTTATGGAAATTCAAAAATCCACAGAAAAATCTCTTATAGATGGCAAGTAGTAATTGATCAATCGATATAGCCTAATTGCATATTCTGCTTTTTAATTTAAAAAAATTTTTGAACGATTTCTAATCTCTGTATCTAGGCCTTTTACTTCAGCAAGTGATATGTTCAACTACTGTAGTTTCTTCGTAAGACTTGGATAGAATTTAAATATTATTATAACTTTAATATACTTGTACTTTAATCTTTATACTTTTACTGTTTATTATTTAGATATATACTGTATCTACAAAATAAATACCACAGTTAAATTAATTCATCAACTATTGGATATAATGCGTTACCAAATATGTAAAATAAAGTACAGGTATACCTACAGTGACCATATTTTTTGGGGGAAAATAAAGGACATATCGAAGAAAATCAAAAAATACCTTATAAAATTCATAAGTTTATAACATTTATTACGAAAATAGTAGCATACAACAATGCATACATTAAAATTTTAAGCAATCTGAATTATTACACATACACACATTGTAAAAATTTAAATAACATTAATTTTGATACTTTCAGTAGAATTAATTTTTTATAGCGCCGTTTCACGCTTTAAAGTCATAAAATTCCATACAGTTCATTTGAACAGGGCCGGATTAACCCACTTTGGAGCCCTAGACATTTGCTTCTTCTGGGCCCCCTCCCGGCTCTTTCAATTATCTTGTTACTATTATTTCTATTAAATTGCATATGGACACTGCAGCTGTTTTATAAAAAATAAAAGCAAAATTATTTAACAATATTTCACAGGATTTAAGAATACATATAGTTAATATTATTCTTATCGCAATAAAAAATATTCTAAATTATTGGGAGTTTTACTTTCAATAAGAAGAAACATAAGAATACGAGGGTTGTTCAAAAAGTTCCCGAACTTTATTTATTACAAAAAGGAAAAAAATACTTCACATACAATTTATTTGTCGGGTTTCCCTTCAAAGTAATCTCTTCCGCAGCATATACACTTCCACTTTTTGAAACAGTCCTGGAACGCTTTTTCTGAAATGCTCATAAGCTCCTCCGCCGTTTTTTTTCTATCACTGGAATGGTGGCAAATGTTTTTCCTTTGAGCGCATTTTTTAGTTTGTTGGAGAACAGGAAAAAGTCGCATGGGTCCAGGTCAGGTGAGTAGGGTGGGTGGGGAAGCACAGTGGTCTTGTTTTTGGCCAAAAACTCGTGTTCTGAGGGACAAATGAGCCGGCGCGTTGTCTTGGTGAAAGAACCACTTGCCACTCCTCCAAAGTTTGGGCCGTTTTCG